>NC_091978.1:160874418-160997229 GCF_044704955.1 Pristiophorus japonicus
TCAGGGAATTAAGTGTTCAAACAACTGAGTGAAGAATGCTTTAGTGTTGGGTTCCTCCAGTAACTCAGTGGCTAAATGTGATACAGACTCTGACAGATCAGAAACAATGGCTCAGGATTTGCTGGAGCAGGGCATCTTATGGAATGCCCCGTTAGACTTTTTGCCTCAACCTTCAGTGCAAATTTTTTTTGTCTCGCAAATTGCTAGAAATTCGAACTGAAAAGCAGGACAACGGAGCATCTGTCACTGTGTTGCACAATGGGAACAACTGTCTATCTCCTTGACCAATGAGATATAAGAATTGTGAAAGAAACAGGGACGACGGAGAAGGAAACAGGGTGAATTTGAGTTAAATCAGGTACCGAAAGGGAAAGAAAGGGGAAAAGAAAAATGAGAGAATAAAGAGACAGGAAAGCTAAGAATTTTTAAAATAAAATTTAAAATGTTGTATTTTAGAAATCTCCAAAAACAATTTAGAACCTGCAGGAAAGAGATTCCACAATTTCAATTGTTCCCTTTCTGGGCTGGAGAGGTTAAGTGGCATTGCAGGTGTTATGCTCATAATAAATTAATGTAACCGAGTACTGCAGACAATGAGTAAGTGTGACCTTAGCTCCTTTATTCAAACTCCAGAGTGTTGGTACAGCATGGGAGGCCTGCTTATATACAGTGCTCCCAAGGGATGCTGGGATCCCTTGGGACTCCAACAGATATGCCCTCTGGTGGCGGTACGATACAGACAATCTATGGTTACATACCTAACATCACTCCCTCCCAAAGTCAATAGTACACTTATTTACATGGTGAGACGATCTGGGGCTTTTCACTCCCTTGTCGATCGTCTCGGTACAAATGCAGGAGTGAGTGAGTTGGTTGGTTCTTCGCTGGGCTGCTGGGCAGCTGGCCTTGCTGGGAATGGCGAGTTCAGCTTCGTGGTCGATCGTGATGTCCATTGCCACTTGTGTGTGTGTTGGTGGGTCGAAGTTGGTGGTGGCCTCTTCGGGTTGCTCGTGGCTGTTTATGAATCTGGCCAGTTTGACCAGAAACATCCTACTCCTTTCTTTGGCTATGACGGTGCCAGCAAGCCATTTGGGACCACGTCCATAGTTGAGTACAAATACAGGATCACGTGACTTCAATATCACATGGCAAGTTTGCGCGATCATGGTACATGCTTTATTGATGCCGCCTGCCCTCAACGTGATCATGGCCATCGGGGTGGACAAGAGAGAGCCTTGTTTTGAGCGCCCTTTTTATGAGCAGCTCGGCTGGGGGAACCCCGGTGAGCGAGTGGGGTCTGGCACGGTAGCGGAGCAGGACTCGGTACAGGCGGATCTGCAGGCAGCCTTCCAACACGCGTTTCAAGCTTTGCTTGATGGTTTGTACTGCCCGTTCTGCCTGGCCGTTGGATGCGGACTTGAACGGGCAAATGTGACCTGCTTGATCCCATTGCGAGTCATGAATTCCTTGAATTCAGCACTCGTGAAGCACGGCCCATTGTCGCTGACAAGGACATCAGGCAGGCCGTGCATGGCAAACATGGCTCGTAGGATTTCGATGGTGGCAGTGGACGTGCTTACAGACATTATTGCACATTCAGTCCATTTTGAATAAGCATCCACAACAACCAAAAATATTTTGCCTAGAAATGGGACCGCACAGTCCAGGTGGATCCTAGGCCACGGTTTGGAAGGCCGTGACCACAAACTTAGTGGTGCCTCTCTGGGTGCATTGCTCAGTTGAGAGCAAGTGTTGCATTTCCCGGCATTGACTCCAAATCTGAGTCAATGCCGGGCCACCACACATGGGATTTGGCCATAGCTTTCATCATTACTATGCCTGTGTGGGTACTGTGTAGGTCGCGCATGAACGATTCCTTGCCTTTCTTCGGCAAAACCACGCGATTGCCCCTCAAAAGACAGTATGGACATTTCGTCTTTGCGCCGCTGAAACGGCTTGATCTCTTCATGCATCTCTGCTGGGACGCTGGATCAGCTCCCATGGAGGGACAGTAAAGGATCCTGGCTGGTCCAGGTCCTGATCTGGCGGACCGTAACGGGTGACTTTTCGTTTTCAATTGGATCCATCACCAAAAGCAAGTTTGCAGCTTGTGCCATTTCCACCCTGCTGGCGGGCAATGGTAGCCGACAGAGCATCAGCCCTGGTCTGTGGTGGATTACATAGTTATATGCAGACAGCGTGAGTGCTCATCTTTGGATGCGGGCAGAGGCATTGGAGTTAATCCCTTTGCTCTCTGAGAGTAGTGATATGAACGGTTTATGGTCAGTTTCTAACTCAAACTTGAGACCAAACAGTGACTGGTGCATTTTTTCACCCCGTATACGCATGTCATAGCTTCTTTTTCAATCATGCTGTAGGCCTTTTCGGCCTTGGACAAACTCCTGGATGCAGAGGCGACCGGTTGCAATGTTCCCGATTCGTTAGCTTGTAACACACACCCGACTTCGTACGAAGACGCATCGCAAGCTAGCACTAAACGTTTACACGGGTTATACAGAAGAAGTAGTTTGTTAGAACATAACAGATTTCTGGCTTTCTCAAAAGCAGCCTCTTGTGATTTCCCCCATACCCAGTCATCTCCCTTGCGTAGTAGCACGTGTAGGGGTTCAAGCAGGGTGCTTAACCCAGGTAGGAAATTACCAAAATAGTTGAGGAGTCCCAGGAACGACCGCAGCTCCGTCACGTTCTGTGGTCTTGGCGCGTTCTTGATGGCCTCCGTCTTGGCGTCGGTGGGTCTGATGCCGTCTGCCGTGATTCTTCTCCAAGAACTCGACCTCTGGCGCCAAGAAAACACACTTCGAGCGTTTCAACCAGAGTCTCACGCGATCGAGCCAACTTAGAACCTCTTCCAGATTCTGCAAGTGTTCGATGGTGTCCCGACCTGTGACCAGTATGTCGTCCTGGCAAACCACGGTGCGCGGAACCGACTTTAGCAGGCTATCCATGTTCCTTTGAAAAATTGCCGCAGCCGATCAAATCCGAAACAGGTATCTATTGTACATGAACAGACCTTTGAAAGGCCTCACCCTGCATCAACTCGCACAAAGATTCTGCCAGCTCCTGCGTCATGTAGGCCGAGGTCAGGTCCAACTTGGTGAACATCTTTCCTCTAGTCAGGATCGCAAATAGGTCATCTGCCTTGGGTGGCGGGTACTGGTCCTGTAGCGAAAAACGGTTAATTGTTACTTTCTAGTCCCCACAAATTCTGACCGTGCCATCGCCTTTGAGAACCAGAATGATCGGACTGGCTCACTCGTTGAACTCCACCGGCGCGATGATGCCTTCTCGCTGCAGCCTGTCCAGCTCAATCTCCACTTTCTCATGCATCATGTATGGCACCGTACATGCCTTGTGCTGGCTGGGTCATGTACCGGGAACCAAAGTGGATCTGCACCTTCGCCCCCGAAAAACTTCCGATGCCCGGCTCAAACAGCGACGGGAACTTGCTCAGAACTTGGGCACATGAAGCGTCGTCGACAGACGAAAGCGCTCGGATGTCGTTCCAGTTCCAGCGGATTTTTCCCAGCCAGCTTCTGCCGAACAGTGTGGGGCCATCTCCTGGCACAATCGATAATGGGAGTTCGTGCACTGCTCCATCATAGGAGACTTTTACAACTGCGCTGTCAATAACAGGGATCAGCTCTTTTGTATAAGTTCTTAGCTTGGTATGAATTGGGTTAAGCTTGGACCTGTGTGCCTTTTGCACCACAGCCTGTCGAAGGCCTTTTTGCTCATGATAGACTGACTTGCACCCGTGTCCAGTTCCATGGATACTGGAATTCTGTCCAGTTCAACTTTTAGTATGATCGGTGAAGATTTCATGGTGAAGGGGTGTACTCTGCCTCCTCGGTTCGAGTCTCTAGTTCAGCCTGATCTGCCATAGATCGATCCTCCTCTGCAACGTGGTGGTTTGCAGGGTTTGCAGCTCATCTGCACATTCGCTGAAGGTGTCCCATTGTTCCACAGCCTTTGCATACAGTATTTGAAGTGGCATTGATGAGCTCGATGATCACCTCTGCAGAGCCAACAAGGTGTTAACTGCCTCGCATTAACGTTTGATGGCGGACTCTGGGTCATCTGAGGTCGTGCAGCTGCCGGCGTGTACATTCTGCCATATGCATTCCTACCTAAAAACAACGTTACTTTGTGTACAGTAGTTGCCAAAACCTCTTTATGTGCGAGATTTGTTTGGTGTTGTCGCTGGTGGACATAAATGCCCGGGCCAGCGTTCTGGCTTTGTTCAGGTTCGGTGTTTCAACAGTCAATAGTTTGCGAAGGATAACCTCATGGTCAATGCCAAGCACAAAGAAGTCTCTTAGCATTTGCTCAAGGAATCCATCAAATTCGCAATGTCCTACAAGGCGCCTTAGTTCGGCGACGTAGCTCGCCACTTCCGGGCCTTCAGACTGTTGACACGTGTAGAATCGATACCTCGCCATCAGAATGCTTCCCTTCGGATTTCGGTGCTCCCGGACCAGTGTACACAGTTCTTCAAACGATTTGGTTACTGGTTTCACCGGAGGTTTGCTGCATTTTCGAATGATTGTTCATTATCTCGTCGCCAGTTGTTATGTTCATAATAAAGTAATGTAACCGAGTACTATAGACAATGAGTAAGTGTGACCTTAGCTCCTTTATTCAAACTCCAGAGTGTTGGCACAGCATGGGAGGCCTGCTTATATACAGTACTCCCAAGGGATGCTGGGATCCCTTGGGACTCCAACACGTATGCCCTTTGGTGGCGGTATGATACAGGTTGTCCATAGTTGCATACAAAACAGCAGGAATATAAATCTCATCGTTAAAAGGATCCTTACGTGGTTAAGTATGAGCCCTAAATTTCCGTTGGTGAATTAAATTCAAATTTACTGTGCAAATGCAGCAATTTTTTGAAACTTATGGGGAGGTTGAGGGCGAGCTGCCATTTTAGCGAGGCTAACGGCAGAGCGATAAAACTCGACCAGCAATTCGTGGTGATTCGCAACTCACGAGGTATCTCTTCTTTGCCACAAATTGCTGGATTATTTAAACATTAATAATGCATGCGCATTAAACTTAGCATTATTTTCCAAGCAAATTCTGAGCCATTGGGACAGATTTTGTGGTCGGCGGCATACCTATGGAATACGTCACCGGCATCCGAATTGAATACGAACTTACCTGATGGGGACCCTCCTTCGCAAACTTACTCTTTGACTCTGTGTACTTGAGGGCAACGTAATGGTCCACGGATCCCAGGGGCACAGCATATGCAGAAGTGTACCTGGGATCACCTGGGCTTGGTGCTCCAACCAGTGGAAGCACCGAGTTTTCTCTTGACAGATATGTGGGAACCAGCATCAGGCTTTTAGGAGAAAGGAGGATACAGACATTGGAACAGCAGTAGCCATTTAGTTCCTCGAGCTTGTTCTGCCATTCAATTATATCATGGCTGGTCTGTGACCTAACTCCAGATACCCACATTTGGCCTATATCGCTTAATAACTTTGGTTAAGAAAAATCTATCAATCTCTCAATTAAAATTAACAATTGATCTAGCATCAGTTGCCATTTGCGGAAGAGAGTTCCAAACTTCTACCACCCTGTGTGTAGAAATGTTTCTTAATTTCATTCCTCTAAGGTCGGCTCTAATTTTTAGACTATGCCCCCTAGTCCTAGACTCCCCAACCAGCAGAAATAGATTCTCTCTATCTACCCGATCTGTTCCTCTTGATATCTTGAATACTTTGATCAGGTCACCAATTCCAGGGAATACAACCAGAGTTTGTGTAATCTCTCTTCGTAATTTAACTCTTGGAATCTGAGTATCATTCTGATCAATCTATGCCGAGCCCAATATATCCGTCCTAAGCTGATGCCCAGAACTGCTCACAGTAACTCTCAGAGTTAGTCAGTTAGTCCCATTTCCCTGCCTTTTAAAGTTGTTATTTTTCAAATATTGATGTACTTCCCCTTAAAATTCTGCTCCACCGCTGGTTTTGGTAAAACTGTGTAAACATTTTTTCCTAACTTTTCCCATGGTTCTTTGGGCGATAATCTTAAATTTATGCCTTCTGGTTATTGACTCACTGACCAGTGGAAGAAGTTTCTTTTCCCATTCAACAAATCCCCTCATAATTTTGAACAGTACCAGATCTCCCTTTCACATTCTCTGCTTTGATTAAAGAACCCAGTCTGTAGCCCCCCCACTAGACCCTTAGGGATAGGCAATAAATGTTGCTACCCTATGTTGCCCACATTCCAAGAACAGATAAAACAAAGCCACAAAGAAGTTTCTTGTACTCCACTCCATCACTGGACAGATAGTAAGCTGTCCACTTTTACATTGCAAAGCAATTTCTTTGTGAAACTGGCTCACTGAAGGGTCCTTATTAAACTTCAATTGAATGTGGGAATTATAATGTGCCTATTAAAACAGCTCAAAGTATTACAGCAGGAATCAGAGACTGGTATTATATTGAGACACAATGTTGATCATTGAGTGGATGTGTGCTTTACAAGGACTGCCTTAATTGACACGGTTTGTAATAAATCTGCTGATGCTGCACTTGACACCTAATTTGAAAAAAATCATCAACAGTAGTCTCTGAAGGCTCAGCAGCTTAACCACGGAGTGCCTGAGGCATACAGGACAGAAGGGTCCCAGAACATTCGCTGATGTCAGGGTGGCATCTGGGGCAATATGACGTAGAGAAGATGTTTCTACTTGTGGAGGTGTCCACTATAATTGTTTTTTAATCTGTTCCTGGTATGAGAGTGTCGCTGGCAAGGTCAGCATTTATTGCCCATCCCTAATTGCCCTCAAGAAGGTGGTGGTAAGCCACCTTCTTGAACCGCTGCAGTCCGTGTGGTGAAGGTACTCCCACAGTGCTGTCACGGAGGGAGTTGCAGGATTTTGACCCAGAGACGATGAAGGAATGATGATATTTTTCCAAGTCAGGATGGTGTGTGACTTAGTGGGAAACTTGGAGGTGTTCACATGCACCTGTTGCCCTTGCCCTTCTAGGTGGGAGGTGTCACAGATGTGGGAGGTGCTGTCGAAGAAGGCTTGGCGAGTTGCTGCAGTGCATCCTGTAAATTGTACACACTGCAGCCACAGTACAGCAGTGGTGGAGAGAGTGAATGTTTAAGGTGGTGGATAGGGTGGCAATCAAGCAGATTGCTTTGTCCTGGATGGTGTTGAGCTTCTGGTGTGTTGTTAGAGCTGTACTCATGCAGGCAAATGGAGAGTATTCCATCACACTCATGACTTTTGCCTTCTAGCTGGTGGAATGGCTTTGGGGAGTCAGGAAGTGAGGGACTTGCTGCAGAATACCCAGCCTCTGACCTGCTTTTGTTGCCACAATTTTGTGTAGCTGGTCCAGTTAAGTTTCTGGTCAATGGTGACTCCAGGATGTTGATGGTGGCTAATTTGGCGATGGTAATACCACTGAATGTATGGGGCAGTGGTTAGACTGTTTTGTTGGAGATAGTCATTGCCTGGCACTTAAGTGGTGCGATTGCTACTTATCAGCCCAAGCCAGGTCTTGTTGCACGTGAGCATGGACTGCATCATTACCTGAGGAGTTGCGAATGGAACTACTGAACACTATGCAATCCTCAGCGAATATCCCCACTTCTGACCTTAAGATAGAAGGAAGGTCATTGATGAAGCTACTGAAGATGGTTGGGCCTAGGTCACTGCCCTGAGGAACTGCTGCAGTGATGTCCTGATTAACTATGTCTATGACTCCTTCCATCACTTTGCTGATGATTGAGAGTAGACTAATGGAATAGTAATTGGCCAGATTGAATTTGTCCTGCTTTTTGTGGACAGGACATACCTGGGCAGTTTTCCAAATTGTCGGGTAGATGCCAGTGTTGTAGCTGTACTGGAACAGCTTGGCTAGAGGCGCGGCTAGTTCTGGAGCACCGTCTTCAGCATGACAGCCGGGATATTGTCGGGACCCATAGCCTTTGCTGTATCCAGTGCACTCAACTGTTTTTTTAATATCACGTATATAATACAAGATATTCACGAATAAATTCAATAAAGAATTCAGGAGAAATTTCTTTACCCAAAGAGAGAGTGGTGAGAATGTGGAACTTGCTACCACAAGGAGTAGTTGAGACAAATAGCACAGATGCCTTTAAGGGGAAGCTAGATAAACACATGAGAGAGAAAGGAATAGAAGGATACGCAGATAGGGTTAATTCAAGTAGAGTGGGAGGGGGCTCGTATGGAGCATAAACACCAGCACAGACCAGTTGGGCTGAAATGGCCTGTTTGTGTGCTGTAAATTCGATGTAAAATATACAAGTAATCTCATAGCCACTGGATTAGGAAGGGGGAAAATGATTGGGTTTCAGCTCCTGATTGCTATCCAGCAACCCCTACTGCAACTGCACAAGTGGACATCAGGTGAGAAGATGATCTAACTTAATTATTCTGCTCCACATGGTCAAAATGACTACTGACACTCATCTTTCAAGGGTCACAGATGAAGAATGGTTACTTGGACAAGGTACCAGGGAGTAAACAGTGCCCATGATAGTGTATCCAAGCAAGTACTCAAACATCTTCAGGAGGGATGGGTGGGAAGAAAATTGAGAAATAAAGATACATACAATTAACATAAATATCAAATACTGATTGACCAGGCATTCAACCTTTCCAATGTTAAACTAGCAAATCTCATCTGAGATAGCATTAGGTGCATTACAGATGGTTTCAAAAACCCTGGTAGGGAGTGAGGAAAAGAGGGGTACACAGTCCTAATCTTGTGATGACCCCATGGTTAAATAGTGCGCCAAGATTCACTGTCCAGGTTTACACATGAAGGATGGATACTTGGTGAGGGTATCAGAGGCTGCCAATGTTCTCATATTCTAGCGTGCAGCACCTTTTTCTGGAGCTAAAGCAGAAGTAGAAGGAAATGGCCCAAAACTTTCTGGAAACTTGTACCGAAACGACATCATAAGTACAGTATAATGCCAATTATTGCTGCAAAATCTCGAGGAAACTCGGGTTTAAATTAAATGCCCATTTTCACGCAATCCAATCTTTTATGCCAATTCAACAAAAACCCTCTGCTGAACCCGCTGGCACTCATCAACATAGCTCCATCCCTTCCTGTGAAAAAGTACAGCTCACATGAATTTCCACCAGTTCTAAATTTGATGTAAATTTACACTTAAAATTTTAGGCACAGCAGGACCCATATTTTTTCTGGTGTTTCATAGCAATTTAAAAAAAATTCTCCTCACAGATCTAAAATGTATTTTCTCTACGAGAGCATTTTGATGCTATCAGAATAATTTGCATTAAATTGAAAAACTTCTACAATTGCATTTTCTTAAATATGTTGTGCTTAATGTGTATAAGTGATAGTTTGATAGCTTCAAACTTTAATCTCCATGCATAAAGAGGGACTTAAAGAAGATTTTGCAGTCAGCAGAAAATGAAAGTGAGAGAGGGAACGAAAGATGAGATTGAGAAAGATAAAAAAGACAAAGAAAGTTTTTAAAGCTCCAGCATTAATTAAAATCTGAAGGAATGAGACTCTACACTTTTAAAGTTAAATTTTCAGTGCCAGACAGGTCATTTGGCAGTAATTAAGGCTTACCACACCTTTAAAAATTCACTCACTCTTGAATAGCAAGCCCCAACTTTTTCTGGCGTGTTTAGTGGGTAAATATCCCAACTTTTGAAGCCCTTCATGAATGTGAGTGCCAAGTCACTTAGCGAGATACTGTTAGAGCAAAGCTTCTGGATTAGGGTAACTTGGACAGCAACTTCCGGATTTCTGTATTCAAGCGAGCATGTACAAATGCTGGAAGTTGCTTTGTGATTTACTCCTAACGGTGACGGTGACAGACTCACCGTTATTCCAACCGCAAAATCCGGACCAAAATGATGGAACTGTGGTGTTTTCCTTGTGCCTCGATTGTTTACACCAATTTCTACTTATTTTATGCTGGTTTTAACTTGCCACCGTATACTAATGAGATTCTCAGGACATTTCGAATAACTTGCTGACAGAAAGAACAGCATGAATTTACGCTTAACTTGCCGGTTAGTGTTTCAGGAAATTCCAGGCCAAATATTTTTAATTTCCAGCACAGTAGCAGTAGGAACATAGGAACAGGAGTAGGCCAATCAGACCCTTGAACTGGTTTCACCATTCAATTAGATCATAGCTGATCTGTACCTCCACTGTTTATCCACCTTTGATCTATATCTCGATAAACTTACCTAATAAAATTCTATTGCTCTCAGTGTTGAACACTTAAATTAACCCAGCCTCCACAGCCTTTGGGCTGGGGGGTTGGCGGGGGGTGGGAGGCAGGATGATGAGAATTCTAGATTTTCGCTACGTCTTTGTGTGAAAAGATGCTTCCTGATTTCACTCCTAAAAGGGTGGGAATAATAATTCTAGAACCCCCTGGACGTCTCGGGACTTACAGAGGAGGATAAAGAAAAAAAGGACGCTTATGTCATATACCAACGGCTAAATACTAAATACTATAGAATCTTAAGAGGAAAATAGAGAGGAATATAGAAAGTTAAGAACCAAAATTAAAAAGGATATTAGGAATGCTAAGAGAGAGCATGAAAAATTTTTGGCTGGTAAAAGAAGGAAAACCCTAAGATGTTCTATAAATATATTAAGAGTAAGAGGGTAACTAAAGAAAGGGTAGGGCCTGTCAGAGACCATGAGGGTAATCTTTGTGAGGAGGCGGAAGATGTTGGTAAGGTTCTTAATGAATATTTTGCATCTGTTGTCACAAAGGAAAGGGGCAATGCAGATACTACTATTGAGGAGGAGTGTGATACTCTGGATGAAATAAATAGAGAGAGAAAGTATTAAGGGGTTTAGCGGCTTTGAAAGTAGATAAGTCTCCAGGCCCGGATGAAATGCATCCCAGGCTGTTGAGCGAAGTAAGAGGAAATCGCAGAGGCCTTGACCATCATTTTCCAGTCCTCTTTGGATCTGGGCATGTTGCTGGAGGATTGGAGGACTGCTAATGTAGTATCCTTGTTTAAGAAGGGAGAAAGGGATAGGCCGAGTAATTACAGGCCTGTCAGCCTAACCTCAGTGGTGGGAAAATTCTTGGAAAAAAATCCTGAAAGACAGGATAAATCTGCATTTGGAAAGGCAAGGATTAATTAGGGACAGCACGGATTTGTTTAGGGAAGATCATGGTTGACTAACCTGATTGAATTTTTTGAGGAGGTAACCAAGAGGGTCAATGAGGGTAGTGCATACGATGTAGTATATATGACATAGAAACATAGAAAATAGGTGCAGGAGTAGGCCATTCGGCCCTTCTAGCCTGCACCGCCATTCAATGAGTTCATGGCTGAACATGCAACTTCAGTACCCCATTCCTGCTTTCTCACCATACCCCTTGATCTCCCTAGTAGTAAGGACTTCATCTAACTCCTTTTTGAATATATTTAGTGAATTTGCCTCAACAACTTTCTGTGGTAGAGAATTCCACAGGTTCACCACTCTCTGGGTGAAGAAATTCCTCTTCATCTCGGTCCTAAATGGCTTACCCCTCATCCTTAGACTGTGACCCCTGGTTCTGGACTTCCCCAACATTGGGAACATTCTTCCTGCATCTAACCTGTCTAACCCCGTCAGAAATTTAAACGTTTCTATGAGGTCCCCTCTCATTCTTCTGAACTCCAGTGAATACAAGCCCAGTTGATCCAGTCTTTCTTGATAGGTCAGTCCCGCCATCCCGGGAATCAGTCTGGTGAACCTTCGCTGCACTCCCTCAATAGCAAGAATGTCCTTCCTCAGGTTAGGCGACCAAACCTGTACACAATACTCCAGGTGTGGCCTCACCAAGGCCCTGTACAACTGTAGCAACACCTCCCTGCCCCTGTACTCAAATCCCCTCGCTATGAAGGCCAACATACCATTTGCTTTCTTAACCGCCTGCTGTTCATGCATGCCAACCTTCAATGACTGATGTACCATGACACCCAGGTCTCTTTGCACCTCCCCTTTTTCTAATCTGTCACCATTCAGATAATAGTCTGTCTCTCTGTTTTTACCACCAAAGTGGATAACCTCACATTTATCCACATTATACTTCATCTGCCATGCATTTGCCCACTCACCTAACCTATCCAAGTCGCTCTGCAGCCTCATAGCATCCTCCTCGCAGCTCACACTGCCACCCAACTTAGTGTCATCCGCAAATTTGGAGATACTACATTTAATCCCCTCGTCTAAATCATTAATGTACAGTGACTAGTGCGGTACCCCACTAGTCACTGCCTGCCATTCTGAAAAGTCCCCATTTACTCCTACTCTTTGCTTCCTGTCTGACAACCAGTTCTCAATCCATGTCAGCACACTACCCCCAATCCCATGTGCTTTAACTTTGCACATTAATCTCTTGTGTGGGACCTTGTCGAAAGCCTTCCGAAAGTCCAAATATACCACATCAACTGGTTCTCCCTTGTCCACTCTACTGGAAACATCCTCAAAAAATTCCAGAAGATTTGTCAAGCATGATTTCCCTTTCACAAATCCATGCTGACTTGGACCTATCATGTCATCTCTTTACAAATGCACTGCTATGACATCCTTAATAATTGATTCCATCATTTTACCCACTACCAATGTCAGGCTGACCGGTCTATAATGCCCTGTTATCTCTCTCCCTCCTTTTTTAAAAAGTGGGGTTACATTGGCTACCCTCCACTCCATAGAAACTGATCCAGAGTCAATGGAATGATGGAAAATGACTGTCAATGCATCCACTATTTCCAAGGCCACCTCCTTAAGTACTCTGGAATGCAGTCCATCAGGCCCTGGGGATTTATCGGCCTTCAATCCCATCAATTTCCCCAACACAATTTCCCGACTCATAAGGATTTCCCTCAGTTCCTCCTCCTTACTAGACCCTTCGACCCCTTTTATATCCGGAAGGTTGTTTGTGTCCTCCTTAGTGAATACCGAACCAAAGTACTTGTTCAATTGGTCCGCCATTTCTTTGTTCCCCGTTATGACTTCCCCTGATTCTGACTGCAGGGGACCTACGTTTGTCTTTACTAATCTTTTTTTCTTTACATATCTATAGAAACTTTTGCAATCCGTCTTAATGTTCCCTGCAAGCTTCTTCTCGTACTCCATTTTCCCTGCCCTAATCAAACCCTTTGTCCTCCTCTGCTGAGTTCTAAATCTCTCCCAGTCCCCGGGTTCGCTGCTATTTCTGGCCAATTTGTATGCCACTTCCTTGGCTTTAATACTATCCCTGATTTCCCTTGATAGCCACGGTTGAGCCACCTTACCTTTTTTATTTTTACGCCAGACAGGAATGTACAATTGTTGTAGTTCATCCATGCGGTCTCTAAATGTCTGCCATTGCCCATCCACAGTCAACCCCTTCAGTATCATTCGCCAATCTATCCTTGCCAATTCACGCCTCATACCTTCAAAGTTACCCTTCTTTAAGTTCTGGACCACCTTAGCAAAGCTTTTGATAAGGTTCCATATGGTAGACTGGTCACGAAGATTAAAGCCCATGGGATCCAGGGCAAAATGGCAAGTTGGATCCAAAATTGGCTTAGAGATAGGAAGCAAAGATTGATGGATGTTTTTGTGACTGGAAGGATGTTTCCAGTGGGGTTCTGCAGGGCTCAGTATTGGGTCCCTTGCTTTTTGTGGTATATATCAACGATTTAGATTTGAATATAGGGAGTATGATTAAGAAGTTTGCAGACGACACTAAAATTGTCTGTGTGGTTGATAATGAAAAGGAAAGTCATGGGCTGCAGGAGGATATCAATCTACTGGTCAGGTGGGCAGAGCAGTGGCAAATGGAATTTAATTCAGAGACGTATGAGGTAATGCACTTTGGGAGGTCTAATAAGGAAAGGGGATACACATTAAGCAGTAGGCCACTTGATAGTGTAGATGAACAAAGGGACCTCGGAGTGCTTGTCCGCAGATCGCTGAAAGTAGCAGGCCAGGTGGATAAGGTGGTTAAGAAGGCATACGGAATTCTTGCCTTTATTGGCCAAGGAATGGAATACAAGAGCAGCGAGGTTATGCTTAAATTGTATAATACTTTGGATAGGCCACAGCTGGAGGACTACGTGCAGTTCTGGTCACCGTATTATAGGAAGGACATGATTGCACTAGAGAGGGCACAGAGGAGATTTACTAGCATGCGGCCTGGAATGGAGAATCATAGGACAGTTGGATAGGCTGGGTTTGTTCTCATTGGAACAGAGGAGGTTGAGAAGAGACCTTATTGAGATGAACAAAATGTTGAGGAGCCTGGACATAGTGGATAGTAAGGGCCTATTGCCATTGGTGGAGGGGTCTATTACGAGGGGGCATAGTTTTACGTTGGTTGGTAGAAGGTTTAGAGGGGATCTGAGGTGGGGGCTTCTTCACAGAGGGTTGTGGGGATCTGGAATCACTGCCTGGAAGAGTGATGGATGCAGAAATCCTCACCATTTTTAAGAAATGGTTGGATGGGCACTTGAAGTGACCTAGAGCTGGTAATTGGGATTAGACTGGATGACCTTTTGTTAGATGGAGCAGATATAATGGTAAGTACTGCAAGGAATCGAATACGGCCAGGGTGATTTCCTGGACTAGTTTCGATCGCCTGGATGGGTCGGAGAGGAATTTTCCCAGATTTTTTTCCCCTAAATTGGCCTGGGTTTTTAAAATCTGTTTTTTGCCTCTCCCAGGAGATCACATGGCTCCGGTTGGGGTGGAGTGTAGAATGTTTCAGTGTAAGGGGCGTTGCAATTGTGTGGGACGAACTAGTTGGGATGGGCTCTTTACCTTTCCGTCATTGTTCATAGATTTATAGGTAACCTTCAGTGCTGCTGACCGAGGGCCGTGTGGCTCTTTGTCGGCCGGCACGGACACGATGGGCCGAAATGGCCTCCTTCTGCGCTGTAAATTTTTATGGTTTCTCTGTTTCTAAATGGCCCAGCTCTAATTTAACAATTGTGCGCCCTCATTCTGGATTCCCCCACCAGAGGAAATAGTTTTTCCATATCTACCCTGTCGAATCAGTTTATCATTGTAAAGTCCTCGATTAGATCACCCTTCAATCTTCTAAACGTAAATGAATGGAAGCCAAGTTTATGCAACCTATCCTCATAAGTTAACTCATTAAGCCCCGATCTAATTCTGGTGACTCTGTGCTATAACTCATCCAAGGCCAACATATCTTTCAGGAGGTGTGAGCCCAAAACTAAATGCAGTGGGCCAGATGGCATCTGACCAAGGCTATATACAACTGAAGCATCACTTCCTCCCTTTTGTATTCCAGCATTTCTACTACCCCAACTAGAGCCACTACTTGGGGATGAGGGGAAAATTGCAGTGTTCTTTCAGGTTTTTCTATGTCATTCATTAGGAATGAGCTAGTTTCCCCGAGACTGCAAACTGGGCAAAGGCGTAAATTCAATCGGCCACTTTAATCAGTTTAGATCCAGGTGTGGGCAGACACACACTGTCCTGCTCATGAATGGACTTATTCATCTAAAGAGGCCATATAAATGAAATGGTTTTCAGTAACATGCAGAGGACATTATAATTGTGTTCTGGAATGAGACATGAATATTTCTATAATATACAAAAGCTGCCTCTCTTAACTGCAGGTCAAGACAGTGGTCCCAAGTTTCGGATCGCGCCGAAAACGGCGCAGCCCCGAGCTGGACACCTGTTCTTCGCGTCTAAAAGTGCGCAGGAAAAAAAACTGAGATTCTCCGGCTCCTCGGAACTCGAACTCAGCTTGGTGCGGCGCGCACATCACAGCGAGGGGCGGAGCCAGACACTCACGCCGATTCTCTAAGCAGTGGGGGGCGGGTCTAATTCAAATGAGCCAACGTCGTGCCGGCAACCCTGCGCATGCGTGTTGGAGCGTGCGCGCGCAGTGAGAAACAAACATTGGCACTCGGCCATTTTTAAAGGGACTGGAGAAAAAGTGAAGATTTGTCTCTTGGACCCCTGGAAAGACTTGTAATTTAATTTTTGTGATATTTTTGTGTGTGAGGGAGTGCTTTTAGCAGCACTGTTGAATAAATCACCTGCTGAAATCAGTGAGTTCAGCTTTTCACTGCTAAACCATTGGTGCATGCAAATTAAGGACTGTGTGTTTTGAGAAATAAGAGTGCCAATTCAACTTTGCAATGGATCCACGTGCACCAAGAACAAAGAATTTCTTGCATGAGGAAGTAAGAGATATTAGTCAATGTAATTGAGCAGAGATGGCAGGAGCTAGATACCAGCAACAGAGGTTGCATAAAAGTGCCACCAAAAGAAATGAAGAAACAGTGGAACCAAGTTGCAGAAGATTACTGCGCAGTGGTGCATACCATGAGATCTGGAAGCCAGTGTAACAAGAAATGGCACGACCTTGGTCAAGTAGTTAGTGTAAGTAATATTTCCCATTTTTAATTTAATCGTAATTGTAACCTGGCTATCTGTATGTCCCACCTTGCAGACTGACACACTCTGTAAAAAGCTATATTTTACTCTTTGCAGAAGAAATTGGCCCACAACAAAAGGGAGGCAACTCAGAGAGGAGGAGGCACGCCCAATCTGCATCCAATGACACTCGTGGAACAAAGGGTAGCTGCTATGATGCGTCGTGCATGGAGAAAAGCAATCAGTACAGCACAATTAAATCAACCTGCTGCCTAACCTGCTATGTGTGAGAGTACTCATGCCACCCATCTGGCCCCCTCCCTCGCTGTTAAACATTTGAGAGGAGGGAGGGAGAGATGGAGAGATGGAGAGATGGAGAGATGGAGAGATGAAGATGAAGATGGAGGGAGGAGATGGAGATGGAGATGGCGGGAGGAGAGAGGAGATGGAGGATGGAGGGAGGGAGGAAATGGAGGATGGAGGATGGAGGAGGAGGCTGCTGCTGCTGCTAACCCTGAGGGTACCAGTACAACCAGCTGCGGACGAACCAGACTGGATGATGGCAGCGATGACTGAAATGTCTGCAGGGGAGAGCTTCCAAATTAATATTTATGAGCCCCCATCAAGGGGCATCAGAGTTTCAACCCCTAGCATAGGTCTTGGTTCCACCTTCCATGGTTTTGCTTCCGATGTTGCGGGTCCCAGTGGTGCTGCAGGTATAAAGCAGCATTCTACAGTCAGTGCACTACCATCCGAGCCTGCGCCTCCCTCTCGCATAGGTTCTGGTTCCACCTACTATGGTTTTGATTCCAACACTGCGGGTCCCAGTGCTGCTGCTAATATCATGGAGCAGTTTACACCCATTCGTCCAACATCCCAGCCCATGGCTCGCACTCGAGTGCTGTCGTCTGGAACACCGAGCGCCCCACCATCCCAGTCCGAGCCTCTCGCTCTCTAGTACTGCCGTCTGCAACACAGAGCGTCCTACCGTTCCAGCCCGAGCCCCTCCTTCCAGTTCTGCCATCTGGAACACAGAGCGTCCCACAGTCCCAGCCCGCGCCTCCCTGTGTAGTGGTGCCGCTTGCAACACCGAGCATCCCATCGTCCGTGCCCGCGCCTCCCAGTGTAGTGGTGCCACGAGGCAGACCCAGGCAGTGGAGAAGGAGATTGGAGACATGCTCTCCTGAGATGCAGCATGCAACAGATGCGACTCAGGTTGTGGCATTGGGTATGGAGACCAATGAGATTACCCGATCACTCATCGGTGGCGTCAGTGCAGTGGGTGAAGAGTTGACGATCCTGACGGGAGAAATAGCAGTAATGACACGGGAACTTAGAACATAAGAATTAGGAACAGGAGTAGGCCATCTAGCCCCTCGAGCCTGCTCCGCCACTCAACAAGATCATGGCTGATCTGGCCGTGGAAAAATCGGGAGGGAATGTCCGAGGGAGTGCAATTGACAGCACAGGCGGTCAGGGAGGGCATGCAAGTGTCGGCACAGGACGTCAGCGAGGGCCTGGTTGAGGTAGCTGCTGCAATAAGGGCACAGCCAATCAAATGACACCCCATGAGGAAGTGAACATTCACTGAGATGTGGATGAGACATGGTTGCAGCCTTTCTTTGCTGCTTTTGTTCTTGTTCTTGATGTAGCTGTAGTAGCGTTTTTCAAACTGAAATTGTTTTGCAAGTTTTGTAACTTTACAACTTATAAGTGATCTCAGGGTTTTCAAGTGATCTTATAGTGTAAATGCTCTCACATTCTGCAACTTATTTAATTTTGCATAGAAAAAGTGATCTTGAAGTTTAAGTGATCTTAAGAGTGTAAGATTTTTCACATGCGATTGTTTTGTAACTTTTGTAACTTTACAAGTTTATAAGTGATCTTCATGGGATTGGGGGTAGTGTGCTGACGTGGATTGAGAACTTGTTGTCAGACAGGAAGCAAAGAGTAGGAGTAAATGGGTACTTTTCAGAATGGCAGGCAGTGACTAATGGGGTACCGCAAGGTTCTGTGCTGGGGCCCCAGCTGTTTACATTGTACATTAATGATTTAGACGAGGGGATTAAATGTAGTATCTCCAAATTTGCGGATGACACTAAGTTGGGTGGCAGTGTGAGCTGCGAGGAGGATGCTATGAGGCTGCAGAGTGACTTGGATAGGTTAGGTGAGTGGGCAAATGCATGGCAGATGAAGTATAATGTGGATAAATGTGAGGTTATCCACTTTGGTGGTAAAAACAGAGAGACAGACTATTATCTGAATGGTGACAGATTAGGAAAAGGGGAGGTGCAACGAGACCTGGGTGTCATGGTACGTCAGTCATTGAAGGTTGGCATGCAGGTACAGCAGGCGGTTAAGAAAGCAAATGGCATGTTGGCCTTCATAGCGAGGGGATTTGAGTACAGGGGCAGGGAGGTGTTGCTACAGTTGTACTGGGCCTTGGTGAGGCCACACCTGGAGTATTGTGTACAGTTTTGGTCTCCTAACTTGAGGAAGGACATTCTTGCTATTGAGGGAGTGCAGCGAAGATTCACCAGACTGATTCCCGGGATGGTGGGACTGACCTATCAAGAAAGACTGGATCAACTGGGCTTGTATTCACTGGAGTTCAGAAGAATGAGAGGGGACCTCATAGAAACGTTTAAAATTCTGACGGGTTTAGACAGGTTAGATGCAGGAAGAATGTTCCCAATGTTGGGGAAGTCCAGAACCAGGGGTCACAGTCAAAGGATAAGGGGTAAGCCATTTAGGACCGAGATGCGGAGAAATTTCTTCACCCAGAGAGTGGTGAACCTGTGGAATTCTCTACCACAGAAAGTTGTTGAGGCCAATTCACTAAATATATTCAAAAGGGAGTTAGATGAAGTCCTTACTACTAGGGAGATCAAGGGGTATGGCGAGAAAGCAGGAAGTGGGTACTGAAGTTGCATGTTCAGTCATGAACTCATTGAATGGCGGTGCAGGCTAGAAGGGCTGAATGGCCTACTCCTACACCTATTTTCTCTGTTTCTATGTTCCATTAACACAACACAATGTTGGAACAACTGCAAAGAATAAACATGTCCATGCGCAAAAGTGGTCGCAGAGCCCTCAGGCATCAGTAGTTGAAGCGTTCACAGATGAGCTGCTGGCGCAAGGCTCGAGCAATTGTTAAAGGGGCACGATGGACAGCCCTCCCCCGACCTCGTGCTCGGGCATCAGGCACTTGCATGCTTTCCTGATCGTCGTTATCATCCACATCCTGCTCTTCCGTAATACTATCATCATGCACTGAACCCTCACGTAGGTCTTCTGGTTCCACTACCAGCTCCTGCTGCCTCATGATGGCTTAGTTATGAAGCATGCAGCACACAACAGTGAAGTGACCGACAATCTGAGGAGAGTATAGCAACTGTCCTCCAGAATGGTCCAGGCATCGGAATCGCTGTTTCAATATGCCAATGGTCCTCTCAAAGATGCTGCGCGTCGCAATGTGCGCCACGTTGTATTGGCGGTCAGCTTCTGTCCGTGTCACGCGTAGGGGCGTCATGAGCCAGGTGGTCAGGCCGTACCCTTTGTCTCCCAGTAGCCAGCTCTGCCCTTCTGGCTGCTGCTGAAACATGTCAGATATAACGCTGTCGCGTAGGATGAACACATCGTGGGTGCTACCAGGGTAATTCGCATCGACTGACATGATGCGCTGCTTGTTGTCACACACGAGCTGCACATTGATAGAGTGGAAACCTTTCCTATTTCGGTAATGCTCAGAATCCTCCACAGGTGCTCGCAAGGCTATGTGGGTACAATCAATGCAGCCCTGTACCTTTGGGAAGCCGGCAATCCTGAAGAAACCCACAGCCCTCTCATGGATCGCTTGTGCGGTCATTGGGAAATTGATGAAGTCATTCCTTCACGCATACAGTGCAGCCGTGACCTGGTAAATGCAGGCATGTATTGCACGTTGAGAGATGGCACACACATCTCCAGTTGTAGCCTGAAACGATCCCGAGGCATAGAAAGAAAGTGCAGCTGTTACCTTCACTGCAACAGACAGGGCAGTTGGCGTTCTGCTTCTGGGCTGCAAATCTGCTCTCACCATATCACAGATCTCAGTGACAACTTCTCTGCGAAAACGCAGCCTTTTCACACAATCAGCCTCGCTCATGTCCCGGTACGAGCGCCTGGCTCGATATTGTCGACGTGGGTAAGGTCTCCTGCCCATCAACCTACGGGCTACGACGTTCCTGGTGCAGTGAGCTCTAATCAATTCTCTCCTATGCAGTGAATTGATGGCGAACCATTGCATAATACGTGGTGTTGACAATGCAGCACCCATTATGCAAATTTAAGTATAAAACTGTCTATGTGGCTGCCTCTCCCTGTCCAAATGGCCTCAGTCCTCCTCACAGCTCGAAGGTTGCTTGATTGCTGTGTCTTTGCCTGCCGTCCAGTCACTGACGATGCCCTTATCCTGTGGCCAAATGGCCTCAACCCCCTTGGAAAGCTGCATGCGTGTTGCTTCCTCGGCTGCCGGCCAGCCACTAACGGAATGAAGGCCTGCCAAAAGCACCGCAGCTCAGCTCGAAGGCTGCTTGCTACCGCTGTTGGGGCTGCTGTCGAGACACTGACGCCACATCCCTGCCTGTCTCCAACATGAAGGCTGCTGCTGTTTCACACAGGTCGGAACATGTATTATTTAATCTTTTCTTTGCTTATAAATTTTTATTCAGGTTGGATTTATTTGTATCATATTTCTATAAGTATGACTAAGGATTGATTGTAGAATTTAATGACTTCCCTTCCCCCCCACCCTCCCTCGTTCCCTACGCCTAATTTGTAACCTACGCCTGATTTTCTACAGTGTAGACAAGGTTTTTTCGAACGTACAAAAATCTTCACTTACTCCATTCTAAGTTAGTTTGGAGTAAGTTTTCACTGCCTAAACTTTGAAAACAGGCGTAAGTGGCCAGACACACCCACTTTTGGAAAAAAAAAATTCTGTTCCAAAGTGAAACTGTTCTAACTGACTAGAACTGGAGCAAACTAAATGCCGAGAATTCAAATTTCTTAGATACTCCATTCTAAACCAGTTGCTCCAAAAAAAAACCAGGAGCAACTCAGGCCGAAACTCGGCCCGATTGTTCCCATTTGAATCGTTTTACTGTAATACAATTTGAGGGATATCCCTCCAATCACATAATGCTGATTAAAAGGGCAGAGTCTGATTTTACAGGAACTCTAGGCCATGAATGCAGCCCAACTGGAGGGATTGCTGGAATGTTATTTCCAGCAGTGACTAGACATCAAACTACTACAGAGGTTTAATTATTCTCATTATAGCCAGTAACTCCTTTAAGTGACACAAACTTAAATTTCAGATTTTTTAAATATATATATTTAAAGATTTCTTTGAAAAGGCTTTTTTAAAGTTACTCTACCAGCCAAAAGGGCAGGAATACATCTGTTCCTACAAAACTACAATGCAAGGCAAAGGCTCTGTGAGAGTGGGCTTCACTCCATGATATGGCCTAGTTAGATGACAAAAAGATTTGCAATGATGCCGGAAGGAGCAATTGCTGTGGAAACTGCAGCATTTATATTGTGGGGTGAATTCAACAACAGAACAGCAGAAAATATTCTGAGCTCAAACATGCGCAGCTGTTTAAAGATATGATTCAAGATTGTTTCTAGCTGCCATATCTGTTTGACTGGCTGGATTTTACTGGTCCGTTGCTGCAGGATTAAATGTTCAACCAAACAACCACCACAAAAGCTCTGGCCTCAATATTTATATTACTGATGGAGTGGCACTTCCTCCTGAGTCACTGCTAGAATCACCTATTTAGATAAAGTTATGGGGACACCAGATTCCCAAAGCAAGCGCTCTACTCGGAACTCCTACACAGCAAGCGAGCCCCAGGTGGGCAGAGGAAATGTTGCAAGGACACCCTCAAAGCCTCCTTGATAAAGTACAACATCCCCACCGACACCTGGGAATCTCTGGCCCAAGACCGCCCTAATAGAGGAAGAGCATCCGGGAGGGCACTGAGCACCGAGACTCGTCGCCGAGAGCATGTAGAAAACAACCGCAGGCTGTGGAAGCAGCGTGCGGCAAAGCAGTCGCTTCTCGGCCTTTTGGCTAAGATCTGCATAACTAACCTGACCAGCCACCATGACGTCCGGGTGGTTTCTCCCTGGTCAGGAAGGTATATGCTTACATTTTTGTAAACAGGAGGTGGGTGGGATTGGTGACCCATCCACCTCCACGGAGGTGTGTGGGGGACCTGACCCATCCACCTCCATGGCACGAACCTGGTATTGCAGTACTTCCAGGAACGGTGCAGTGGCTCTAGGCCTTTTGGCTAAGAGCATTGGCGCAGAGTGATCCTTGACTGGTGCAGGGTGACCTCTGGCGTTTGACAAAGAATTGTAACGATTGGATAACGATTGGACATGAATTTAAAAAAAAAAAAAAAAAGCAGTCCCACCCACCCATCCTTTCCTCCAACGACTGTCTGTCCCACCTACAACAGAGACTGTAATTCCCGTATGGGACTGTTGAGTCACCTGAGAACTCACTTTTGGAACGGAAGCAAGTCTTCCTCGATTTCGAGAGACTGCCTATGATAGTGATTCCCTCATACAGAAGCTCATTTGCAGATCAGGATGTGATTGAATTTACCAGAAGAATAATGTAACAAACCTGCATCCTAGCATTTCATCTCGTACTCCATCTATACTTCATTTCACATTTGTCGTGCCAAATTCGGCCCACTTATACTGCAAATCAGATTCAGCAACACCTGAACCGTAGGCACAAAGTAGTGTTCCGGCTAGCTCGGCAAAGTTTATCCGACAGTCAGATAGACCACAACGTTTCAGGTTCAATCTTCAGTTTGTGTGTGTCGAATTAACTGATCTCAGGACAGTGGTAGGAGCACAATATCTGGTGTCAATACACCGAGTTGGGGGGTGGGGGGGGGGAGGGGAAAGAGATCCCTTAGTGCTACCCAGTGACGACCATTGAAAGTGTGTATGTGTCGTTATTAGATAAGGAAGAAACTGGTTTTAGCTGCAATGCCCCTGTGGGAGATCAGCCTGTCAATAGTCATCATCAAGGCTCACACATGAATCGAAGGTCACATAGACAAGGCATTAGAGGGGAACCAGCAGCCATGAACGCATAGCACAGCAAGAAGTCAACATTGTTAGTGGGAGGGAAGAATGGGTGAAAAAAGCCATGTTCATGTGTTTCTGGCCTCAAACCTTTTTAAATGGCAGGGGGCCAACAGCACGAAGAATCGCATTACTTAGGGAACACAAGCTACTAGAGCTCAGTGTTTGCTGTCAGATTGTACTTCACGAGGGGAGGTTCACAACCTTTGGAGGCACATTATACTGCTGCCTCTGGAGGCGTTACTGTTATATAAATGGCCCACAGAAGTTTATACAATTGAATCAAACTATCATATTATTCCAGAGACTGGGCCTGAAGCATGGAAATTAACTGTTTGGAAGGAAGAACTGAAAGGTAGTGCTCGACAACTGCAGCTCCTGCCCTGCAGGAACCCAAACAACAGTGCACTTACCATCAATAATTGACGTAAAAAGTCTCTCACAGGTTTGTAGCCTCAAAATGGCACACAAGCTTAGATAAAGTAAAACAATGAATTAGAAATTCTTTTTAGCTCCACTCAGACTCATTTATCAGGTTTATTATAGATGAAGAGTCCTTCCACATCATGTGATCTGTTCCTTAAGAGGGGAAAAGTCAAGATGGGCATTATATCAAGAAATCAGCCTAAACAATGGCTGTTGCCAATCTGTACCGAAGCTCTTCAGACTTGGGTAGGTGGACTAAGTGGGGGCTCTCCTGCTCTTCTTCGAATAGTGCAATGGGATATTTTACATCCACCCAATAGGGCAGACGGGGCCTCAATTAACTTCTAAACTGAATGACGGCACTCCCGGGACCTAAAGAATAGGTGGTGGATGGAGAAAGCACAGGAGATACAACAACTGGCCGACAGCCATGATGTGCGAGGATTTCTTCATTGCAGTCAAGGCCACCGACAGTCCAAGCTCCCAAGGCCCCACCCCACTGCTGGCCAAGAACAGGGAAATACTCATCAAGGACACAGAGGCAGTCAGGGCCCGATGAAAGGAGCATTTCGAAGATCTCCTCAATCGAGACTCTGTCTTTGACTCAAGTGTTCTCAACTCCATCCCGCAGCATGTGACCCACCACCACCTCAGTGAAACCCCAACGCTGCACGAGGTAGGAAAAGCCATAAGGCAGCTCAAGAAAAACAAGGCTATGGGAGCGGATGAAATCCCTGCTGAGGCACTAAAGTATGACGGAGATGCGTTGTTTAGGCGGATAAGTGATCTCGTCTCTCTCATCTGGAGGGAGGGAGGAAAGCATGCTGGGAGATCTCAGAGATACAGTGATCGTGACCATCTTTAAAAAAAGGGGACAAGTCCGACTGCGGCAACTACAGAGGAATCTCCCTGTTAATGTTGATACTGGATTCTTTTCCCTTCAATCTGTTTCAGCGAATTCACTGACACACGAACACTTTTAGTCTTAGCAACATAAGACCTTTATTCTGTAGATTCTCCGGCCGGAACCTGTTAAGATAAAAGGGAACACTCTCGATTCGAGTCTGTCCACCTTTCTCCTGACAAGTCTCGTAACAGTACAAAAGCTCAACACTTATACATTGTTACAGCAGAACACATTTGAGTGACACTCAGTTTATACAATCATTGGTCGATATTCCCCCATAGCATACCCAATTGCAGGCTAACAACTCTCCAAATAGGGCAGGCTCCAGGGATGTGTTTATTGTTTCGAATCTCATCACACTTCCCTATTTTACTGCTGTTTATAGCAGCCCCTTGTCTGAATCATGTCTGACTTTTGCTTTTTCACGTAACTCGTGTTTGACCACAATTCTGAGTAATCCTTAGTTTGTGTCGACAGGGCAAATATCGCAGCTGGACAATTTCTCTTGGCCATTTTCCCATGATCCCTTACTAACACATTCGCAAACCTTCTATCTACATTCTCATTATCAGCCACTGGGAAAGTTGTAGCCAGAGTCCTCTTCAACCGTCTTCTCCCTGTGGTAGAGGAGCTCCTCCCGGAGTCACAGTGCGGATTTCGTCCCCTACGGGGCACAACGGACATGATCTTTGCAGCGCAACAGCTGCAGGAAAAATGCAGGGAGCAGCGCCAGCCCTTTTTCATGGCCTTCTTCGACCTTACAAAGGCCTTTGACACTGTTAACCGCAAGGGTCTATGGAGCGTCCTCCTCCATTTCGGATGCCCCAAAAGTTCGTTAACATTTTCCGCCTGCTCCACGATGACATGCAGGCCGTGATCCTTACCAACAGATCCATGTCCGGACAGGGGTCAAACAGGGCTGCATCATCACCCCAACCCGCTTCTCAATCTTCCTCGCTGTCATGTTCCATTTCAGAGTCAACAAGCTCCCCACTGGAGTGGAACTAAACTACAGAACCAGTGGGAAGCTGTTCAACCTTCACCGTCTCCAGGCCAGGTCCAAGACCACCCCAACTCTGTCGTCAAGCTACAGTACACGTACGATGCCTGCATCTGCGCACATCCAGAGGCTGAACTCCAGGAAATAGTCGACATATTTACTGAGGCATACGAAAGCATGGGCCTTACGCTAAATATCCATAAGACAAAGGTCCTCCACCAGCCTGTCCTCGCCCCCCAGTCATCAAGATCCACGCGCGGCCCTGGAAAACGTGGACCATTTCCCATACCTCGGGACCCTCTCATCAACAAAAGCAGACATGAATGAGGAGATTCAACACCGCCTCCAGTGCACCAGCACAGCTTTCGGTCGCCTGAGGAAAAGAGTGTTCGAAGACCAGGCCCTCAAATCTACCATCATGCTCATGGTCTACAGGGCTGTAGTAATACCTACCCCTCCTGTATGGCTCAGAGACATGGACCATGTACAGTAGACACCTCATGTCGCTGGAGAAATACCACCAACAATGCCTCCACAAGATCCTACAAATCCCCTGGTGGGACAGACGCACCAACATTAGTGTCCTCGACCAGGCCAACATCCCCAGCATTGAAGCACTCACCACACTAGATCAGCTCCGTTGGGCAGGTCACATTGTCAGCATGCCTGACACGAGACTCCCAAAGCAAGTGCTCTACTTGGAACTCTTTCATGGCAAACGAGCCAAAGGTGGTCAAAGGAAACATTACAAGGACACCCTCAAAGCTACCCTGATAAAGTGCAACATCCCCACCGACACCTGGGAGTGCCTGGCCAAAGGCCGCCCTAAGTGGAGGAAGTGCATCAAGGAGGGCGCTGAGCACCTCGAGTCTCATCGCCTAGAGCATGCAGTTATTAAGCACAGGCAGCAGGATGAGCGTGCAGCAAACCAGTCCCACCCACCCCTTCCCTCAACGTCTATCTGCCCCACCAGTGACAGAGACTGTGGCTCTCGTATTGGACTATACAGCCACCTAAGAACTCATGTTAAGAGTGGAAGCAAGTCTTCCTCGATTCCGAGGGAGTGCCTATGATGATGATGGTGGTGAGACGGTGCAAATAGGTTATTGGGATTCTGAGCTGTAACGATTATAGTCACAGGGTAGGTTATACAACAAAATATTGCACCAAATTCAAAATCTAATTGGCTCAAAATGTATTGACCAGAATAGAGAATTAAGAACGTGGAGAGGCTGAAATTGCCCTCTTTTGTTTTAGGGTAGTAATGTTCAGAAGCAGAAATGCGTTTCCGCCCAGTCGGGGTGGACGCTCAGACGATCGGGGCAATGCCCTCATGATCTTTTTGAGATGGAGAAGGTATCCGCCCGCTCCTGTGTGAACGGTGATAATGACATCATTAGAGCACACATCGCTTGGTCCCCGCCCCAGAAACGACACCGCCTTCAAATAGTTGATCAACCGCTTGTCGGTGCCCCCGACAGCTTCGCGCGGCGGGAAGCTGCCGGTGGCTGGGCGGCATGTTCACCCTTAAAGGGGAGTGCGCACCGCCGCGGCCGCCATTTTATCTTAATTGTCGGCCAACCCTGCAATTGGCCTGACAATGGCGGCCACGAGTTCAGCCAGCATCCCCTCTTGGGTGCCAGGTCGCTGGCCTGACTGAAGCCTTCCCTGGTGGCCCAGTGGGCACCAAGTAGGCCTCGCAGCGTCCCTCCCCTTTAAGTGAAGGGGAGGGACATTGCTAAGTGTCAGCGTGACGTGGCATATCCAGATAATTCGAATTATCAGCCCCAAACGGGTCGGAGGGCTATTTCGGCCCCAGAATATTTTGCACAACCCAAGGCTGTCAGCATCTGCACACAATTTTGTTGAGATATTTGTATGAAATGCCAGCAAGAAAAAGATTCCAGTAAGACAACCGGACCTCTGTGCCCTGTTACCAGGTGTACAATAATATTAAAACATAGACTTAACATAATATTACTGGTCATCGCAATGGTCATTTTTTGGACATGTTCAGCACCTTTGTGAAAGTTCACACTTTTGTAGCAGATGCATTTTTTTTTAAATCCACTAAATGTTACTTTAAACATCTAGCAAAAATTCTGCCTACACGTTAAAATTGGCCACTTGGAGGGCAGCTGGCAAGTACAGATTGTACCCCAGGGGAGGAGAAGCAGCAATGGAAAAACAACACAGAAGCCGGAGTTGACACTGATAAAGCACACAAGTTTCACTTGTGTTTTTTTTTTACATAAATCTTAAACCAGGATGGCTTACTGCCTCAAAAAACACTACAGACTCTTATTCTACATGACCAAAAAGAGAAGTTTCCCCAAATTTGGAAAAAAAAAATCTATACTACCAAATTGAAAGAAAGCCACATCCTCAAACAGAAACAACTTCTCCTTCCTGATTCCTGAGGTAAGCTTTTCTAAAAAAAAATCGAGTATGAACTGGTTTCTGGCTTGTAACAAACAACATGCAAGGTTGGTTCAAAGTAACATTTTTGATCGATTCTGCTCTGACCAGGTCTGCATTGGAATATGGTAGTACTTGAGTTCCCCTCCTGATTCTCATGCTTATCTTAAGATCATCTAGCAGTCACAATGTGAATATTTACTCCACAACCATCTTTTCTCGACGCTGTTTTGTAAAGTGCTGTAAAGTTAGGGAAATCTCAGCCAATCCTGTAATGTTACCGTACAGGGAATGCTATGGGTTTCCATTAGTATTTGGAGGAACTCCAACTAATATTGGAAAATCAATGAATTTTAGAAGAGCCACAAATTCCCTGTAAGACTAGACAGGGGGATGGGGGGGGGGGGGGGGGGGTAGTCAGAGAGGGAGTGGGATAATACATTTTAGGTGTTCACAGATATTCAAGATTCACAGATATATGAAGTAATAATACAAAATCACAATCACTAAGGAGGTGGTATGCAGTAAATAATGGGACTGAAGGCAGATAAATCCCCTGGACCTGATGACTTGCATCCTAGGGTTTTAAGAGAAGTAGCGGCAGGGATAGTGGATGTATTGGTTGTAATTTACCAAAATTCCCTGGATTCTGGGGAGGTCCCAGCAGATTGGAAAACTGCAAATGTAATGCCCCTATTTAAAAAAGGAGGCAGACAAAAAGCAGGAAACTATAGACTAGTTAGCCTAACATCTGTGGTTGGGAAAATGTTGGAGTCCATTATTAAAGAAGCAGTAACAGGATATTTGGAAAAGCAAAATTTGGTCAGGCAGAGTCAGCATGGATTTATGAAGGGGAAGTCATGTTTGACAAATTTGCTGGAGTTCTTTGAGGATGTAACGAACAGGGTGGATAAAGGGGAACCAGCAGATGTGGTGTATTTGGACTTCCAGAAGGCATTTGACAAAGTGCCACATAAAAGGTTACTGCACAAGATAAAAGTTACGGGGTTGGGGGCAATATATTGACATGGATAGAGGATTGGCTAACGAATAGAAAACAGAGAGTCGGGATAAATGGTTCATTCTCGGGGTGGCAATCAGTAACTAGTGGGGTGCCGCAGGGATCAGTGCTGAGACCCCAACTATTTATAATCTATATTAACAACTTGGAAGAAGGGACTGAGTGTAACGTAGCCAAGTTTGCTGATACAAAGATGGGAGGAAAAGCAATGTGTGAGGAGGACACAAAAAATCTGCAAAAGGACATAGACAGGCTAAGTGAGTGGGCAAAAATTTGGCAGATAGAGTATAATGTTGGAAAGTGTGAGATCATGCACTTTGGCAGAAAAAAAATCAAAGAGCAAGTTATTATTTAAATGGAGAAAGATTGCAAAGTGCTGCAGTACAGCGGGACCTGGGGGTACTTGTGCATGAAACACAAAAGGATAGTATGCAGGTACAGCAAGTGATCAGGAAGGC
The DNA here is from genome assembly GCF_044704955.1 of Pristiophorus japonicus. Classification (NCBI taxonomy): domain Eukaryota; kingdom Metazoa; phylum Chordata; class Chondrichthyes; family Pristiophoridae; genus Pristiophorus; species Pristiophorus japonicus. The sequence goes on from NC_091978.1 coordinate 160,904,228, forward strand.
CAATTGAATCTTAGCTTTTATTGCAAAGAGGATGGAGTATAAAAGCAGGGAAGTCTTGCTACAGTTATACATAGGCAGTCCCTTGGAATCGAGGAAGACTTGCTTCCACTCCCAAAGTGAGTTCTTTGATGAGTGAACAGTCCAATACGAGAGCCACAGACCCTGTTACAGGTGGGACAGACATTCGTCGAGGGAAGGGGTCGGTGGGGCTGGTTTGCCGTGCGCTCCTTCCGCTGCCTGCACTTGGCCTCTTCACGTTCTTTGCGGTGAGACTCGAAGAGCTCAATGCCCTCCTGGATGTACTTTCTCCACCTCGGGCGTTCTTCGGCCAGGGTCTCCTAGGTGTCAATGGTGATGTCGCACTTTACCAGAGAGGCTTTGAGGGTGTCCTTGTAACGTTTCCGCTGTCCTCCTTTGGCTCGTTTACCATAAAAGGAGCTCCGCATAAAGCATTTGCTTACGGAGTCTCGTATCTGGCATGCAAACTATGTGGCCTGCCCAGCGAAGCTGATCGAGTGTGGTCAGTGCTTCAATACTGGAGATGTTAGCCTGGTCAAGGACACTGATGTTGGTGGCTTTTTTTGATCTTACAAAGGGCTTTGGCACTGTCAACCGTGAGAGTCGATGGAGCGTCCTCCCCCGTTTCGGATGCCCCCAAAAGTTAGTCAAAATCCTTCTCCATTTCGCGATGACCTGCAGGCCGTGATCCTTACCAACGGATCCATTACAGACCCAATTCATGTCCGGAACAGGGTCAAACAGGGCTGCGTCATCGCTCCAACCCTCTTCTCAATCTTTCTTGCCGCCATGCTCCACCCCACAATCAACAAGCTCCCCGCTGGAGTGGAACTAAACTCCAGAACCAGTGGGAAGCTGTTTAACCTTCGCGGCCTCCAGGCCAGGTCCAAGATCACCCCAACCTCTGTCATTGAGCTGCAGTATGCGGACGACGCCTGTGTCTGCACACATTCAGAGGCTGAATTCCAGGATATAGTTAATGTATTCACTGAGGCATATGAAAGCATGGGCCTTACGCTTAACATCCGTAAGACAAAAGGTCCTCCACCAGCCTGTCACCACCGCACAGCACTGCCCTCCAATCATCAAGATTCACGGCGTGGCCCTCGACAACGTTTCCCATATCTCGGGAGCCTCTACGCAAAGGCAGTCAGTTATTCAGAGTATTGGTGAGGCCACACCTGGAATACTGCGTGCAGTTTTGGTTTCCATATTTACGAAAATATATACTTGCTTTGGAAGCAATTCAGAGAATGTTCACTAGGTTGATTCCGGAGATGAGGGAGTTGACTTATGAGGAAAGGTTGAGTAGGTTGGGCCTCTACTCATTGGAATTCAGAAGAATGAGAGGTGATCTTTTCGAAACATAAAAGATTATGAGGGGGCTTGACAAGGTGGATGCAGAGAGGATGTTTCCACTGATGGGGGAGACTAGAACTAGAGGGCATAATCTTAGAATAAGGGGCCGCCCATTTAAAACAGATGAGGAGAAATTTCTTCTCTGAGTGTTGTAAATCTGTGGAATTCACTGCCTCAGAGAGCTGTGGAAGCTGGGACATTGAATAAATTTAAGACAGAAATAGAGAATTTCTTAAACGATAAGGGAATAAGGGGTTATGGAGAGCGGGCAGGGAAGTGGACCCGAGTCCATGATCAGATCGGCCATGATCTTATTGAATGGCAGAGCAGGCTCGAGGGACCGTATGGCCTACTCCTGCTCTTAGTTCTAATGTAAAAGAAGATTTCACAATCAGTGCAAGTAGTTTGATAACAAGCAAATGAAGGACAGTTCAGACAAACACATCAGTTCCTCACAATAAAGGTAAAACTGGTCAACTGGACACCAAGGAAAACACTGCCTATCAAAAATGGAAAAAGCCGTATACTCCATCTGTATACGTTAGAATAGGCGTGTTTCACTATAGTAATGCAGCTTTAGGTTTACACAATGATAGACTGCAGTGTATTTTACCTGCAGAGAAGTATATTTCACATTTTATTTTGAATGTTGCACGTTCAATCATTTGTGTCTCACTGCTTCAGTTTATTATTCTATTTTCAAATAAATCTATATTTTGTCTGACAATGTAGTGTTTTCTACCTTTTGAAAGGAGAGCGTGTGGGTGAGGGGGGCACCCTATGTGATCTTCAATAGCAAATTTCACAACAGAGTAATTGTTGATCATGGGCACATTACTTCAAAAAAGATCTGCATGCGTGCAGATTTCAGTTTATAGGAGCCTCATTCTGCTTATGGAAGCTGCCTTTTTGCTGTGAACACGGTTAAACGTCGTTCCTAGGATGTGGGCATCGCCCATCCCTAATTGTTCTCGAGAAGGTAATGTTGAGCCGCCGCTTTGAACCGCCGCAGTCCTTGTGGTGAAGGGACTCCCACAGTGTTGTTATGGAGGGAGTTCCAGGATTTTGACCCAGCGACGATACACTTCTAAGTCAGAATGGTGTGTCATTGGAGGGGAACTTGCAGGTGATGGTGTTCCCATGCGCCTCCTGCCCTTCTCCTTTTAGGTGGTAGAGGTCGCAGGTTTGGGATGTGCTGATGAAGCAGCCTTGGCGAGTTGCTGTAGTGCATCTTATACATGATACACACTGCAGCCATGGTGGTGGAGGGAGTGAATGTTCAAGATGGTGGATGGGGTGCCAATCAAGCGGGCTGCTTTCTCCTGGACAGTGTTGAGCTTCTTCGGTGTTGTTGGAGCTGCATTCATCCAGGGAAGTGGAGAGTATTCCATCACACTCCTGACTTGTGCCTTGTAGGTGGTGAAAAGTCTTTGGGGAGTCAGGAGTCGAGACACACGTCGCCAAATACCCAGCCTCTGGCCTGCTCTTGTTGCCACGGTATTTATGTGGCTGGTCCAGTTAAGTTTCTGGTCACTGGTGGACCCCCAGGATGTCGATGGTGGAAGATTCGGTGATGGCAATGCCGTTGAATATCAAGAAGCAATGGTTAGATTCTCGCTTGTTAGAGATAGTCATTGCCTGGCTCTTGTGTGGCATGAATGTTACTTGCCACTTATCAGCGCAAGCCTGAATGTCCTCCAGGTCTTGCTACATGCGGACGTGGACTGCTTCATTATCTGAGAAGTTGCAAATGGCACTGAACACTCTGCAGTCATCAGCGAACAACCCCACTTCTAATCTTATGATGGAGGGAAGGTCATTGATGAAGCAGCTGAAGATGGTTGGGCCTAGGACACTGCCCTGAGGAACTCCTGCAGCGATCTCCTGGGGCTGTGATATTTGACCTCAAACAATCACAACCGTCTTCCGTTGTGCTAGCTATGACTCCAGCCAGTGGAGAGTTTTCCCCCTGATTACCATTGACCGAAATTTTACTCAGGCTCCTTGATGCCACACTCGGTCAAATGCTGCCTTGATTTCAAGGGCAGTCACTCTCAAGGCCAGCATTTACTGCCCATCCTTAATTGCCCTTGAGAAGGTGGTGGTGAGCCATCTTCTTGAACCACTGTAGTCTATGTGGTGAAGGTAATCCTACAATGCTGTTTGGGAGGGAGTTCCAGGATCTTGACCCAGCGATGAAGGAACGGTGATATACAATAATCAATAGCCTCTCCCCTTCTCTTTTGAAGGCGGCAACTCATGGAAGTAGTACTTTCTAGTCATCATGTTGCAAATCTTTTTTCTTTATGCACAGCTCTATACAGTGAGTCTCGGGAGGATACTCAACTATGGAGTGTACTACCACAGACAAGTCAGTATTCACACAAACCCACTTTGCAGGGGCAGGAACTGTGTTTGATTTTTATCACCTCTGGCTCAGAGACACGGAGGACAATCGTAGCACCCCAAATACTGTCCCAGTTGAGATCAGCTAACTCAGGAAAGACAGGTGATTAAATCTGGGACTTTCTGGACTGTATGCTTACTGTTACACCTGACTATGTCTTTACCCACCAGGGTATTATGGGAGTGGCCAGGAGCACTCTTCAACAGGTCCTGCAGAATGAGAGAGGAAATTCAGGTGTGCAAATTAGGTCCTATCCCACAGGTAGCAACCCGCCACCTAGGCCCTATACCACAGTTAATCCCCTGCTCCCGTGGCCCCATCCCATAGTTAGTGCCCTGCCACCTAGGCTTCATCCTGAATAAAGTACAAACCCAACCAACATTTTTTGTGGAGATGTGCAACAGTATTGCGGTATTTCAAACCACATACAGAATATATAACACTTAACACTATTGCATAATGATTTTATTTAACAACATACAAGGGAAGGACATCACTATGCAGTGAGAGAGGTTTAGGAGACTGTCTGATTTATAAAAACAGAAGTTACCAATGTGAAATTTTTCCAAGAAAAAGTTGGGGGAGGGTGGAAAGGGAGTATCTTCTAAGAGCTTTAGTTTCCTGTTGTCTGCATATCTGCACAAATAATAATACAACTTCGGTCTCTTGGCAGCCTACAGCCAAGTTAGGTAAAATCTCACTACATTGAAACAGATTAAACTGAGTGCCTCAAAGAAATGATTCACCCACGAACCTCAATATCCTGCTCTGGAAGAATTGATACTATCCAAAATATTGCTAGCACTGGAGTTCAGCAGTACAATACTACACTCACCCATCTACACTCATGATGGTTAGCTATCCCTAAAGCATTAAGGCATTGGGGGAAGGGTATAAACTATTTCAAAATACATATGGTCTCGCCTTGAATTTTTTTTCCAATTTGACTCTTCTCTCTGAAAAATGGCATTTCTTGATGGGATATAAGTCGACGGTGCCAGCAACCTCGTGACCTTTCTTCAAATGTGAGCCTGGACAGCCAATGTTGACAGCCTATGTGACCCTTGGGACCATTGTAGCCAAGTGTACACCTGACCCCTCCTTGTAGCCACCTCCATGCACTATCCAGCAGGCAATCTTTACAAAAGAGGAACAAGATTAATGGTTTTATTTTCTCCTCCCTAGCCTGGGGACGCAGTGAGTAATTGTAGCAACCTCACCGCCACCCTGACTGAGGTCAGCTAACTCAGCACAGACACAGGATCAAACAAAAGCAACTGGCAAATATATAAAGCCTTTAATGTAGAAAGCATCCCAAGGCACTTTATAGAGGGGCACATCAAAAAGAACACTGAGCCATGATGGGAGAGTTAAGAGAGGTGACCGAGAGCTTGGACAGAAAAGTGTTTTAAGAAGTCTTTTAAAGATGAAGAGAAACAGATAGGTTTAGAAAGAGCACTCGAGTGGGGCTGAGAAAGCTGAAGCTCTGCCGCTAAAGGTGGGGCGAAGGAAGGGGAGGGTTCACGGAAGGTCAGAGTTTCAAGACGATGTGCGTGACAGGTAACGCCAGGCTGCAGAAGAATGCAAAGGTGGTGTGGGCCAAGGCCACGAATGGATCAGAAGATAAAAGATTTAATATTCAGCATAATGGAGAACAGGGAGCCAGTGTAAATGGGTGAGGATGGGGAGATGAATGAGTGGAACCGAGTGCGAGACAGGATACAGGCAGCTGAGCTCTGAACAAGTCAGAATTTGTGACGGGTGGGAGGATGACAAGGAGGACGTTGGATAATTTGAGTCGACAGGTGAGAGAAGCGTGGTTAAGGGTTTTGGCTAGTGAGGGAGAGATAGGGGCAGACCCAACTCTTGGTCTGTTCGGTTCAGCGGCAGTTATTTTATCCACCGAAATATCGGGAGGCTCAGAGACAATTGTTTTCTCTCAGATCCACCGTACACAAGAACAACAACAAAAAGCCACTGTATTTATACAGATGAAAAAGACAAACATTGAAAATTACAGCATGTCTTGCACTTTCTCAAGGGAATTTTCAAATAGTTGACACGCAAGGCGAAAGCAAGATTTTCCCCTTGACCTCTTTGGACAACAAGTGACATCATCAAGCACTCCCTCGAGAGGGATAGAATAGTCAGATCGAGTGAAATTCCCTTTACTCTGTCTCAACCTCCTATTCCAGTTTGTTTTCAATTTAGCGACTTGGGATGGACCACAGGGCATAGAGAAGGGAAAAAAGTATATATAGTTAGTGATCACCCCCCATGATAAGTACATCATGTGTACAGAGCTTGCCCATCCCACCCCATAATTCACAGTAAGTCATTCAAATGCCCCATCTGCCCTCTCAGGTGGGCGTAAAAGACCCATGACACTATTCAAAGAACAGAGGAGTACTCCGTGGTGTCCTGGTCAACATTTAACCCTCATCCAACACTACTAAATAAAACAGATTATCTGGTAATTTATCTCATTGGTGTTTATGGGATCTTGCTGTGTGCCAACTGGCTATCTCATTTCCTACATTACAACAGTGACTACACTTCAAAAGTGCTTAACTGGCTGTGAAGCACTTTGGGACATCCTCAGGTCGTGAAAGGTGCCACATAAATGTAAGTCTTTCTTTCTTGACGTACACAGTGTGGCATCGTATTGAATTACACCAATTCCTGGTCAGTGCTAAGTTAGTTGATTCAGGGAGCTTGGTGGCAATGGGGACACGGCAATCCAGCCTCGCCATTCCTGGGTCCTGTTACTCGTTACTTTTGACAATGTGCTGATACTTCAAGATCAGGTTTGGCTGTGATGTCACCCCTCCCACAGTCGAAAAGCCGACTGACATTCATGTCTAGGATTACGCATCAAGACTAATAAATAGGCAAGGTACCAGAGGGGTCCTGCCACCCCTTGAACCATAACTTAGTGCGACACTGCATTCTGGAGAGGAGGAGAACATGTTTTTAAATTGTGTGCTTATCATGGAAAATACAGCAATCTCTGAATGTGTTTGAATAGTCATCAGGATTTAAACAGTTGTACTTTTAAACAATTAGTGGAAATTTCCAACTCACAGATACAGTGCTCTAGTTTCGGGAAAGCTTCGGGGAAATGTTGCTGAAAACCCCCCAGAAGGAACATCATATGATCAGTGCTGAAAAACAGAGCTCCTCCCACCCCCCAAAAAAACACAGAACTTCATATTGGTTCCTATTTCCGCTCACTTAAGTCTTTGCACTAAACACATATTCAAAAGCTCCACAGAGATATCTTGCAGCAACCATAACCCGTATGAGTCATCAATCACTATCAGGCCATGCCCTTTGCTTCTAGTACAGGGTTTGAAAGAGCCAGCACAATGCTGACTGAATACCGTCTCCTGATGAAAAAGTGATTGACAAACGTTGTTTGGGGGAGGCAAGACAGAAGAACAACAGAGCTAAATGTCATTTTAATTATGGCTGTACCAGGTATACGTTACTGGAGAGCAATTCAAACATTTTTTTTTATTTTGGTGTATTTTAACCCAAAAAATCAAAAGATGTGATCCTTTAAATGAGGTACAAGCTAGGCTCTTATTCTTAAACAATGGCCAGTTGAGAACAAATCAAATCAAATGATTGCTGATTTCTTACAGGATAAAAAGGATTGTTCTTTCACACTTTGGTTACTAATTCCTAAGCACAACTAACAAAGGGACACCGACTTACCAGCTGCTTGTGTCCATAACAGTAGAATTGTGCAGCACAGGATAACGTCTTTTCGGCAGTAATCCTTCTTTTGTATTAATCAGGCACCAGTTCAGTTCCTGGCTCATCCAGTTTGATAATCCAGCAGCAAAAACCTTCAACTTCTTCCCCGGATACTTTCACTGCAGAGACACACATGTCAGGATGAAACCAAAGTTCCAATGAGACCAACTCAATCAATTCAGACAGCGGTTTGTGGGGGAAGGACCAGACTGCTTAATCGCACACGGAAAACTTGATGACTGGAGCTCAGCCACAGAAATTCTGTAAACCATGCACAGAAAACAGGAAGGAGATAAGGGTGCTTTCTATTCATCTGCATACTGACTACAAACAGAAGCATATTTCAAGCTTAAAAATAATAGTCTGAAAAATGTCAAAACTAAATATTATTTCGATTCTTATTTCTGAAATAAAAATATAATGGGCCCATTACTCAGGATAATAGTAAACATCTTAATATTGGTCTACCATGCCCCTAAGGCCCCTGTCTCATCTTTTCTCTTCCCATTTCAGGTAAAATGAGCTTATTGTAGCTGTTAATATCACATGCACTGTCTAGGGGATAGTGTCAGGTTGCAATTTAGCCAAATACACTTAACCATTCTGTTCATCCCACACGTTTAAAGTTGATGTCAAAATGGGGTGACAGGACTGCTTCTGTATTTGTTTTGAATCATTTATATATGTACTTTGGTGGTTAAATATCAATACCGTATTAAATAGTCAACTGTCAACAACCCCATTTGGAGCAACATCATCTACATGAAGAATGTTCAGCAAATCTTTTTCATTTGTTTACATAATGCATAATGTGACAACATAAATCATCGTCATAATGACAAATGACATAAGAAAAATTGAAACAGGATAAAGTCATGTGGCCCATCAAGACTTCTTGCACAGACACAATGCATGGCTATTCTCCCTTCACCCAAAATAATTTTACAGAACAGTGTTTCGTGAAAGCACACTCTTTTGTCCAAATATTCTCAGAATCTTTGTCTTATAATTAAAATACTTAATAGCTTTGATTCCTCACCCAGCTTATCCCCTCCTCTCCTGAATATGGGACAGTGTGGTTCTACAAGTGCCAGTATGCAGTAGCCCTCTAATGCCTCACCCAACAGGCCATCCTTCATAGAGACCACAACTCTTTTAGGGAAGCAAAATAAACATTAAATCATGCCCCCCGATCTGGGGGACACTCCAAACACTTTTCACTGCCCTTTTTTTGTTTTTTTTGTTGAGGTTTTTTTTGGTGATTTTTATGTTTTTTTTTGGTTTTTTTGGGCAGTAAAACCACAGATATATATATACACAAGTGCCCCCTTGTCGAGGAAATATTTAGCTTAAATTAACTCAGGCGGAGATTTTCAAAATTGCACTTCGAGAGAATTTTATTTTCTAACAAGATATCTCGGAGAGTCCGCTCAGTCCGCACTGAGGCCAAACTCTGAGTTTTACAAGAAAACCCGCTCTCTCTTTATACAGTTGAAACAAGAATTTTATCCAAAACACACCACACAAGTACATTAATCATACATCCTGTAAATACAAAGGTCATTCCAGGAGGCACACTTTATCTTGTCCTTGCATAGTTTTTCCCTGTCCGTTTTCTGATAAGCAGGGTATCTGGAAATTCATGTAAACACTAGATAGTCATGTATTTACAACATTCTTTGTTCCAAGATCTGAGAGGTTTGGGCGTTTTCTTTTCTAGCTCCGCTAATTCTACAAACTCAGCAAAAAGTGAACTTAACCCTTTCCTTTATAATAGGACATAGATCGTTTTCTTCCACACCCCTATAAAAGGAAACTAAAACAAATTAAACTTTAAAACATATAAAATCAAATTAAAATTTGGTTGCCGGGGGTAACGATGCACTCCAGTCCCTCCGGCGCCCACCTCTCGCGGAAGGCCGCGAGCGTACCGGTGGACATAGAGACCACAGGCAACAAGAGAGCTGATCCTGTGTTCACCCAATCAGATACATACACTTTCCACTTAGGTCACTGGACAATCATCAGGAGTGGCAATGACATAAAATAACTTTGAATTCTAACATTTCTTTAATTTGTTCTAATTTGGAATGTGGCCGTTGCTGGCAAGGTCAGCATTTATTGCCCATCCCTAATTGTCATTAAGAAGGTGGTGGTGAGCTGCCTCTTGAACCGCTGCAGTCTGTAAGATGAAGGTTCTCCCAAAGTGCAATTAGGGAGTGAGTTCCAGGATTTTGACCCAGTGACATTGAAGGAACGGCGATATATTTCCAAGTCAGGATGGTGTATGACTTGAAGAGGATGGTGTTCCCATGCACCTGCTGCCTTTTTTCTTCTAGGTGGAGGTCACGGGTTTGGAAGGGCTGTTGAAGAAGCCTTGGTGAGTTGCTGCAATGCATCTTGTAGACGGTACACACATGGTGTGCCGGTGGTAGAGGGAGATAATGTTTAAGGTGGTGAATGGAGTGCCAATCAAACAGACTGATTTGTCCTGGATGGTGCCAAGCTTCTTGTATGTTGTTGGAGCTACACTCATCCAAGCAAGTGGAGAATATTCCATCATACTCCTGACTTGCACCTTGTAGCTGGTGGAAAGTTGGTCCAGTTAAGCTTCTGGTCAATGGTGACCCCCAGGATGTTGATGGTGGGCGATGGTTATGCCGCTAAATGTCAAGGGGTGGTGTTTTTTTAATTTATTCATTCACGGGATGTGGGCATCACTGGCAAAGCCGGCAGTTATTGCCCATCCCTAATTGCCCTTGAGAAGATGGGTCTGGAGTCGCATATAGACCAGACCGAGTAAGGACGTCAGATTTCCTTCCCTGAAGGACAAGTGTAATATCTCCTAGTTTGCAGATGACACTAAACTGGGTGGCGGTGTGAGCTGTGAGGAGAATGCTAAGAAGCTGCAGGGTAACTTGGACAGGTTAGGTGAGTGGGCAAATGCATGGCAGATGCAGTATAATGTGGATAAATGTGAGGTTATCCATTTTGGGGGCAAAAACACGAAGGCAGAATATTATCTGAATGGCGGCAGATTAGGAAAAGGGGAGGTGCAATGAGACCTGGGTGTCATGGTTCATCAGTCATTGAAAGTTGGCATACAGGTACAGCAGGCGGTGAAGAAGGCAAATGATATGTTGGCCTTCATAGCTAGGGCATTTGAGTATAGGAGCAGGGAGGTCTTACTGCAGTTTTACAGGGCCTTGGTGAGGCCTCACCTGGAATATTGTGTTCAGTTTTGGTCTCCTAATCTGAGGAAGGACGTTCTTGCTATTGAGGGAGTGCAGCGAAGGTTCACCAGACTCGATTCCAGGGATGGCTCGACTGTCATATGAGGAGAGACTGGATCAACTGGGCCTTTATTCACTGGAGCTTAGAAGGATGAGAGGGGATCTCATAGAAACGTATAAGATTCTGACGGGACTGGACAGGTTAGATGCAGGAACAACGTTCCCGATGTTGGGGAAGTCCAGAACCAGGGGACACAGTCTTAGGATAAGGGGTCGGCCATTTAGGACTGAGATGAGGAGAAACTTCTTCACTCAGAGAGTTGTTAATCTGTGGAATTCCCTGCCGCAGAGTTGTTGATGCCAGTTCATTGGATATATTCAAGAGGGAGTTAGATATGGCCCTTACGGCTAAAGGGATCAAGGGGTATGGAGAAAAAGCAGGAAAGGGGTACTGAGGAAATGATCAGCCATGATCTTATTGAATGGCGGTGCAGGCTCGAAGGGCTGAATGGCCTACTCCTGCACCTATTTTCTATGTTTCTATGTTTCTATGAGTGAACCAGATGGGTTTTTCCAACAATCCAGTAGTTTAGTTTATTTAATTAACTGAATTTAAGTTCTAGCTGCCTTGGTGGGATTTAAACTCATGTCTCCAGATTAGTCCAGGGCTCTGGATTACTAGTCTTGTAACATAACCACTATGCTGCCGTTCCGGTTGACTCCCTCTTGTTGGAGACAGTCATTGCCTGACACTTGTATGGCACAAATATTACTGTCACTTACCCCGTCAGTCCAAACCTGAATGTCGTCCAGGCCTTGCTGCATGTGCTGCATGTGTTCAGTTCCACTCGGAACTACTCAGCTAATGCTTCATTAGCTGGGGAGTTCTGAGTGGAACTGAACATTGTACAATCATCAGTGAACATCCCCATTTCTGACCTAATGATGGAGGGAAGGTCGTTGATTTTGGAGGGATAGGCAGAAAGGAAAAGGAGGCGGGGTAACTCTGTTAATAAAGGATGAGATCAGTGCAGTACTGAGAAATGAACTGGCTCAGAAAATTGAGATGTAGGATCAGTTTGAGTGGAAATAAGAAATAATAAGGGAAAGAAGTCACTGATGGGAGTTGTCTACAGGGCCCCTAACAGTAGCCACACTGTAGGACAGAGTATAAATGAAGAAATAATGGAGGCTTGTAAGAAAGGTATGACAATAATCATGGGTGATTTTAATCTTCATATTGATTAGAGGAGTTCATAGAGTGATTCGGGATGGTTTCTTAGAACAATATGTTGCGGAACCAACCAGGGAGCAGGCTGTTTTAGATCTGGTAATGTGTAATGAGACGGGATTAGTTAATGATCTCATAGTAAAGGATCCTCTTGGGAAGAGTGATCATTGCATGGTAGAATTTCAAATTTAGTTTGAGGGTGAGAAAGCTAGGTCTCAAACTAGTGTCCTGAACTTAAATGAAGGCAATTACAAAGATATGAAGGCAGACTTTGCTAAAGTGGACTGGGAAAATATATTACAGGGTAAGACTGTAGAAAAGCAGTGGCAAACATTTAAGGAGACATTTCATAACTCTCAGCAAAGATATATTCCAGTGAGAAAGAAAGACTCTAAGAGAAGGATGAACCATCCCTGGCTAACTAAGGAAGTAAAGGATGGTATCAAATTGGAAACAAAGGCATACAATGTTATCAAGAACAGTGGAAGGCCAGAGGATTGGGAAATTTTTAGAAACCAGCAAAGGACGACGAAAAAATGATAAAAGGAGAGAAGGTAGTTTATGAGAGTAAACTAGCAAGAAATATAACAACAGATAGTAAGAGCTTCTACAGGTATATAAAAAGGAAGAGAGCAGCTAAAGTAAAAATTGGTCCCCTTGAGGATGAGACTGGGGAATTAATAATGGGAAGCAGGGAAATGGCAGAGACTTTGAACAAATATTTTGTATCGATCCTCACGGTAGAAGACACTAAAAGCATCCCAAAAGTTGATCATCAAGGAGCTATTGGGCGGAGGGGGGAAGTTAAAACAATCACTATCACTAGAGAAAAAGTACTTGGCAAACTAATGGGACTAAAGGTGGACAAGTCCCCTGGACCTGATGGCTTGCTGCGGTACAGAGGGATCTGCGGGTCCTTGTGCATGAAACTCAAAAAGTTAGCATGCAGGTACAGCAAGTAATTTGGAAAAGCAAATGGAATGTTGGCCTTTTATTGCACAGGGAATGGAGTATAAAAGTAAGAAAGTCCTTCTGCAACTGTACAGGGTGTTGGTGAGACCACACCTAGATTTCTGCGTATGGTATTGGTCTCCTTATTTAAGGAGAGATATACTTGCATTGGAGGCAGTTCAGATAAGGCTCACGAGTTTGATTCGTGAGATAAAGAGGTTGTCATATGAAGAAAGGTTGAGCAGGTTGGGTCTATACTCATTGGAGTTAAGAATAATGAGAGATGATCTTATCGAAAAGTATAAGATTCTAAGGGGGCTTGACAGGTTGGAAAGAGGATGTTTCCTCTCATGGGGGAATCTAGAACGAGGGAGCATAGTCTCAGAATAAGGGGTCGCCTATTTAATATGGAAATGAGGAAGAATTTTTTCTCTCAGAGGATCGTGAATCTTTGGATTTACCTACCCCAGAGAACTGTGGAGGCTGGGTCATTGAATAATTTTAAGGCGGAGATAGATTTTTGAAGGATAAGGGAGTCAAGGGTTATGGGGAGATGGCAGGGAAGTGGAGTTGAGGCCAAGATCAGATCAGCCATGATCTTATTGAATGGTGGGGCAGACTTGAGGGGCCAGATGGCCGACTCCTGCTCCTATTTCTTATGTTCTTATGATGAAGCAATTGAAGATGGTTACGCCTGGAGCACTGAACTCCAGCAGTGATGTCCTTGGGCTGGGATGATTGGCCCCCAAAAACCATATCCATCTTCATTTCTGCTAGGTAAGACCCCAGCCAGTGGAGAGATTTCCCCCTGATTTCCATTGACATCAATTTTACTAGGGCTCCTTGATGCCACACTCAGTCAAAAGCTGCCTTGATGTCAAGAGCAGTCACTCTCACCTCACCTCTGGAATTCAGCTCTTTTCTCCATGTTTGGACCAAGGCTTTAATGAGGTCTGGAGCCAAGTGGTCCTGGCGGAACTTGTCATGTATGTAGATCATGTATACTAACTGTATAGTCACATAAGGTGTGCCACCAGAGGGCACTGCGGTGGGAGACCTGAGGGTCACCTGCATCGGTGTGCAGGGCCCAGTATAAAAGGCTGCCCACCATGCTTGTGCCTCACTCTGGAGTTACAATAAATGGAACTAAGGTCACAACAGCTCAAGTACAATACTAGACCTCGTGGGGTTGTTCATAAGAGTATTAAAGACATAACAACTGGCGACGAGATTATGAACTTTCACGCAAAAATGACTAATGTTGGTGCATTACAAAATATCTCAGAGAGTGAAGAGTGGGAAGCCTTTACGGAGTAGCTCGACCAATATTTTGCAGCAAACAATCTGGTAGGCTATGTTCCAGCCACGCTGGCAGATAAGCGCAGAGCTATCCTGTTGACCAGTTGTGGGCCTGCGGTCGACGGCCTCATCAGGGACTTTCTTGCACCAGAGAAAACAATGACCAAGCCATACGAGGAGCTGAAAGTGCTAATTCGGGACCAACTCAAACCGAAGGAGAGCATCCTCTCGGCCAGGCATCAATTTTATACACACCGCCGCCCCGAGGGCCAGGAAATCGCAAAGTATGTTGCCAACCTCAGGAGGCTGGCAGGATCGTGTGAATTTGGAGCATTCCTTGCCGATGCATTGCAGGATGTCTTCGTAATTGGCATCGGTCATGAGGCCCTTCTTCAGAGGCTATTGTCTGCCGAAACCACCGTTACTCTGCAGAAGGCCATCAGCATCAGCCAGGCGTTCATGATCTCAAGCTGTAGCTCCAAGCAGATGATGACCCACTCTCAGGACTCAAACTCGGCAAGTACTGTAAATAGAATGGCGCCTTTCACAGGCAGAACTGTTGAACGTGAATCTACCCAGGGCAGAGCGTACAGGCCCCCGAGTCCTTTAACTCAGAGTTCGCCGAGGGATGCAAACATAAGTTGAGTAGCACCATGCGGAGGTAATCACTGTGCTCATCAGTGTCGGTTCAGAGACATTGGGCCCAAGTTTCCACATGATTTGCGCCTGATTTTTAGGAGCAACTGTTGGAGAACGGACTATCTTAGAAATTGCAATTCTCCACATTTTTTTTTCTGCAGTTCTAGTCAGGTAGAACAGTTCTACTTTGGAACAGAATTTTTTCTTCAAAAGGGGGCGTGTCCGGCCACTGACGCCTGATTTCAAAGTTTCCACAGTGAAAACGTACTCCAAACTAAAGTAGAATGGAGCAAGTGAAGATTTTTGTAGAACTGAAAAAACCTGTTCTGCACATTAAAAAATCAGGCGCAGGTTACAAATTAGGCGTCCAGCACGAGGTGGGGGGGGGAAGGGAAGTCATTAAATTCTATAATAAATCCTTATTTATACTTTTACAAATATTATACAAATAAATCCAACCTGAATAAACATTTATAAGCAAAGAAAAGATTAAATAAACCATCTTCCTACCTGTGTGAAAGTGCTTCAGGCAGGCCTTTCGGGACCGAAGGCTGAACGGGCCGGCCCGAGACTTCGGGCAGGGCCCGTCCCCAGCACCAGATTTACAGGTAGGTGGCGTTGGGTCGGGTTGGGTCGGTTCGGTTTGGTTCGGTTCGGGTCGGGGGGGGGGGGGGGGGGAAGAGAGAGAGAGAGGGAGAGGGGAGAGAGAGGGGAGAGGGGAGAGAGAGGTGGGGGGGGAAGAGAGAGGGGGGGAGAGAGGGAGAGAGAGAGAGAGAGAGAGAGAGGGAGAGGGGGGGAGAGGGAGAGGGGGCAGAGGGAGAGGGGGGCAGAGGGAGAGGGGGGGAGAGAGAGAGGGGGAGGGGAGAGAGAGAGAGAGAGAGAGAGAGAGAGAGAGGGGGGGGAGAGAGAGAGAGGTGGGGGGAGGTCAGGTCGGATCCAGTCCGGGAGCGGGAGTCGGGTCGGGTCCAGTGGGGGGGGGGGGGGGTTGGGTCGGGGGGCGGGAGCGGGAGCACGGGTTGGGTTGGGTCCAGTCGGGGGGGCGGGGAGCGGGAACAGGAGCGCGGGTCGGGTCAGTCAGGGGGGGGGGGGGGCGCGGGTGTCGGGTCTGGTCTGGTCCGGAGGCAGGGGGGGGGTGCGGGGAGCGAGTGTCGGGTCTGGTCGGTGATGGGGCGGGGGAAGCAGGAGCTGGCCGTGGGAGGAGCCTTATTCACGCAGCCCCAGTGAGGCCATTCAGCCAGGGCTAGGGGCTGCGTGCTTCGGGCCCCTCCCACACAGTTCGGCGCCTGGAGCTATTGCACTTGCGTGCCCACTGTAGCGCACATGTGCAGAGGTCCCGGCACTGTTTTCAGCGCAGGGAACTGGCTCCGACCCCCCACAGCTCGTGCTGGCTGCGCCGAGGGCCAGAGGACCTGCAAGTAGGTGGAGAATACCGAGGATTTTTTTAGGCGCACTTTGTGGCGCGAAAAACAAGCGTCCAGGTCAGGACTGCGCCGTTCTAGGCGCGTGTGGAAACTTGGGCCCAGAGTGTGCAAAGGCTGCAGCACAAAGGGGCCACCTCCAGCAAATTTGCAAAAGAGCTGTGACTCACCACGTGGAAGAGGAGTCAGCAGGTGGCTGTGAATCCAGCTGCAGCGTGGCTAGAGATGCAGCTCAGTCCCAGGACGAAGTGTATGGAGTATATGCCTGCACCACAGATTGTCCTCCAGTGATAATGGAAGTCGAGATAAATGGCGTTCCAGTCTTCATGGAAGTGGACACGGGGGCGGGTCAGTCAGTAATGAGCCAGGAAGCCTTTGAGAGGCTATGGAACGATCAAGCTGAACGACCCAAGCTGGTCCCGGTTCAGGCAAAGCTGTGTACCTACACCAAGTAACTGATATCAGTTGTTGGTAGTGCAGATGTAAGTGTATCCCATGATGGCGCGGTGCACAATTTACTATAGTGGATAGTTTCAGGTGATGGACCAACGCTACTTGGAAGAAAATGGATGGGGAAGATTCATTGGAACTGGGAAGACTTCATCCCTCCAGCGATCGACGTCCCCCGTGCTCAGAGGCAGACCAAACCCCCACCTTCGATTGGACCAAACACCAGAGAACAGATCCGTGCAGCCCATGAGGCACAGATCGCTCATCACGACTACGTGGCGATGATCCGGCCGAGACGACCCGAACGCACCTTCCCGGTTTCAGTGGCAGAATCCCTGGGAAAGAAGATCGCGGCAGTCGACATCATGGACAGGGAAAAGATGGTGTCCAAACCACGAGGTGCAGCGCTAATGGAGCAACGACACGTGGTTCCACGCAAGGAAGACGATTGGGGTAAAAGTAGTAAGGCCATTTTAAAGGAGACCAGCAACCTGCCATTTTTGAATGAACTGCTTGAAATTGGTAACCAATGTAAAAGTCCAGCTGTAACGAGCAAAATGTTGTTGAGCGATGTCGGGTGCAAATTGCAATCAGCAATGTAGCGGGCGAACACCTAACGGTCGTATACAGGTCCAGCGGGCTACCCAATGCTGTAGCCTGCATCCCTGGGACCAGAACGATGTATCATAAAGCGTCCCCACAGCTGACAGAAGAAGATAAGCCGCAGAGTAAACAATCCCCGGAGAGCAGAGGCACCGGTAGCGATACCCTGCCTCAGATCGGTTTAACACTGCAGGCATCCGATGGCATGAACCGCCACGGGTCAGAAACAGTAAACTGTGCCTATGCTCGCAGTCGGCTACCGTCGCCCACCACCCGGGTGAAAAGGCGCAGCCCACAAACCCACTCACCACCACGGCAATGCCCAAAAATGAAGGGTCACCCACAACGGCTCCTTCGAATGGGACCTGGACCAGCCAGGATCCCAAACTAGAGAGTGCTCACAACGGTGCCCTCAAAGAAAGCAAGTCAGCAGTTCCCTGCGAACTGCGAGACAAGACAAGGCAGCCCTACCATTGCTTAGACGAAACACTCACTCGATGCAGAGACAAACAAGCAAGCTAGCTTAGTTAATTGGACAGCTAGTAAAAACTGGTTCGCTAAATAAGCTAGTGAGTCAGCCAGGAACAGTATAAAAAGAGGGGGCTTGGTGCAGTCTTGCTTGGAGTACAGCGGCAGGTCAGAGTGCAAAGGTAAGAGTTTGGTAAGTGGGAGAGTTTGGGTAAGTGGGAGTGGGAGGTGTTGCTTTGTCTTGTTTTCCCCACCAGTGCTGACTCCGCGACCTGGGAGGAAAAGAAAACGAAGTGTGATGTCACAGCAAGAGATTCGGGGACGTCGGAGCGACGTATAAAGGCCCAGCTGGTGCAGCTGCAGCAGGGAGAGAAGGCAAAAAAGAAGTAGATAGAAATCAAAAGGTGACGTCACAGGCAAGGGGGTAAGTGATTGGCTGGTGATTGGTGAGCAGTTTTTTCTTTTCCTTTTCTTTATCAGTAAGTAACCTTTAGCATTATTGTTGCCGAATTAAGTTAATCTAGGGGTTAAGTCATGGCAGGAGAGCTCAGACACGTGTTATGCTCCTCCTGTACTATGTGGGAAGTCAGGGACGCTTCCAGTGTTCCTGACGACTACATATGCGGGAAGTGCTCCTGACAGACCGCATTGCGAAACTGGAGCTGCGGGTGGATTCACTCTGGAGCATCCACAATGCTGAGAATGATGTGAATAGTACGTTTAGTGAGTTGGTCTTACCGCAGGTAAAGATTAAGACAGCCAGATAGGGGATGGGTGACCAACAGGAAGAGCAGTGGAAGGAAGGTAGTGCAGGGGTCCCCTGTGGTCATCCCCCTGCAAAACAGATACACTGCTTTGGGTTCTGTTGAGGGGGATGACTCATCAGGGGAGGGTAACAGCAGCCAAGTCCATGGCTCTGCTGCACAGGAGGGCAGGAAAAAGAGTGGGAGAGCTATAGTGATAGGGGATTCAATTGGAAGGGGAATAGATAGACGTTTCTGCGTCACAACCGAGACTCCAGGATGGTTTGTTGCCTCCCTGGTGCAAGGGTCAAGGATGTCTCGGAGCGGGTGCAGGACATTTTGAAGGGGGAGGGTAAACAGCCAATTGTCGTGGTGCATATAGGTACCAACGATATAGATAAAAAAATGGGATGAGGTCCTACAAGACTAATTTAGGGAGCAAGGAGCTAAATTTAAAAAGTAGGACCTCAAAAGTAGTAATCTCAGGATTGCTACCAGTGCCACGTGCTACTGAGAGTAGGAATCGCAGGATAGCTCAGATGAATGAGGAGTGGTGCAGAAGGGAGGGATTCAAATTCCTGGGACATTGGAACCGGTTCTGGGGGAGGTGGGACCAGTACAAACTGGATGGTCTGCACCTGGGCAGGCCCGAAACCAATGTCCTAGGGGGAGTGTTTGCAAGTGCTGTTGGGAAGGAGTTAAACTAATATGGCACGGGGATGAGAACCTATGCAGGGAGACAGAGGGAAGCAGAATGGGTGCAGAAGCAAAAGATAGAAAGAAGAAAAGTAAAAGTGGAGGGCAGAGAAACCCAAGGCAAAAAGCAAAAAGGGGCCACATTACAGCAAAATCCTAAAGGGGCAAAGGGTGTTAAAAAGACAAGCCTGAAGGCTCTGTGCCTCAATGCGAGGAGTATTCGGAATAAGGTGGACGAATTAACTGCGCAGATAGCAATTAGCGGATATGATGTAATTGGCATCACGGAGACATGGCTCCAGGGTGATCAAGGCTGCGGACTCAACATCCAGGGATATTCAACATTTAGGAAGGGTGGACAGAAAGGAAAAGGAGGTGGGGTGGTGTTGCTGGTTAAAGAGGAAATTAATGCAATAGAAAGGAAGGGCATTAGCTTCGATGATGTAGAATCGGTATGGGTGGAGCTACAGAATACCAAAGTGCAGAAAATGCTAGTGGGAGTTGTGTACAGACCACCAAACAGGAGTAATGAGGATGGGGATAGCATCAAACAAGAAATTAGTGATGCGTGCAATAAAGGTACAGCAGTTATCATGGGCGACATTAATCTACATATTGACTGGCCGAACCAAAATGGTAGCAATGCGGTGGATGAGGATTCCCTGGAGTGTATTAGGGATGGTTTTCTAGACCAATATGTCGAGGAACCAACTCGAGGGCTGGCCATCCTAGACTGGATGATGTGTAATGAAAAAGCACTAATTAACAATCTTGTTGTGCGAGGCCCCTTGGGGAAGAGTGACCATAATTTGGTAGAATTCTTTATTAAGATGGAGAGTGACACAGTTAATTCAGAGACTAGGGTCCTGAACTTGGGGAAAGGTAACTTCGATGCTATGAGACGTGAATTGACTAGAATAGACTGGCAAAGGATACTTAAAGGGTTGACGGTGGATAAGCAATGGCAAACATTTAAAGATCACATGGATGAACTACAACAATTGTGCACCCCTGTCTGGAGTAAAAATAAAACGGGGAAGGTGGCTCAACCGTAGCTAACAAGGGAAATTAAGGATAGTGTTAGATCCAAGGAAGAGGCATATAAATTGGCCAGAAAAAGCAGCAAACCTGAGGTCTGGGAGAATTTTGTAATACAGCAGAGGAGGACAAAGGGTTTAATTAGGAGGGAGAAAATAGAGTATGAGAGGAAGCTTGCTGGGTACATAAAAACTGACTGCAAAAGCTTCTATAGATATGTGAAGAGAAAAAGATTAGTGAAAACAAACGTGGGGCCCTTGCAGTCAGATTCAGGTGAATTTATAGTGGGGACCAGTTAAACAAATACTTTGGTTCTGTCTTCACGAAGGAAGACAAAAATAACCTTCTGGAAATACTAGGGGACCGAGGGTCTAGTGAGAAGGAGGAACTGAAGGATATCCTTATAAAGCGGGAAATTGTGTTAGAGAAATTGATGGGATTGAAGGCCGATAAATCCCCGGGGCCTGATCGTCTGCATCCCAGAGTACATAAGGAAGTGGCCATAGAAATAGTGGATGCATTGGTAATCATTTTCCAACAATCTATCGACTCTGGATCAGTTCCTATAGACTGGAGGGTAGCTAATGTAACACCACTGTTCAAAAAAGGAGGGAGAGAGAAAAGGAGGTTAATTATAGACCAGTTAGCCTGACATCAGTAGTGGGGGAAATGATGGAATCAATTATTAAAGATGAAATAGCAGCGCATTTGGAAAGCTGTGACAGGATCGGTCCAAGTCAGCATGGATTTATGAAAGGGAAATCATGCTTGACAAATCTTCTGGAATTTTTTTGAGGATGCAACTAGTGGAGTGGACAAGGGAGAACCAGTGGATGTGGTGTATTTGGACTTTCAAAAAGCTTTTGACAAGGTCCCACACAAGAAATTGGTGTGCAAAATCCAAGCACATGGTATTGGGGGTAATGTACTGACGTGGATAGAAAACTGGTTGGCAGACAGGAAGTAGAGAGTCAGGATAAATGGGTCCTTTTCAGAATGGCAGGCAGTGATGAGTGGGGGCGCCAGTCACAGCCACTTACCCAATTTCAGCTGAGTTCCATTCATCAATGAGTCTTCAATCTTTAACTCCTGCTCCATCAGGCTCTTAATGGGGTGGTCATTTAAATTTTCTGATGCTCGTTTTCAGCATTGCTCAACTCATCACTGATCTGTGGAGTCCAGGAAGGAGGTGAAATGGCTGATGCATATCCCCCCTTCGGGGAGAGGGCTACCAGATACAGTGATGTGGCTTTGGAGGCATTGATTGGGGCACTAGAAACCAGGAGGGCCTTCCTCTTCCCTGCCTTGGGAATGCGGCTATCAACGCAGGTGTTCCATGCCATGTGGTAAGAGGTGGCCCGGGAGGTGTCGGAAAGCATTGAGGTGCAGAGAAGCCTGACTTAGTGCCACAAGAAATTTAATGACCTATATCGGATGGCCAAAGTGAGTATGTGGTTCCACACTTCCTTCATACCAGCCTCTCAACCTCTGTCTGCACACACTTTGCAAACCACCACTTCCACATCACTCAACTACCAAGCATTTGCAGACACTCATCTCATGCCTTGCCTACATTCACAGCTATTCAGCCATGGCAGGCATATCTTTCACATACATTGCTGGACTTTTACTCACACAGGTTCCTTTCTTTTGCAGGCCAAGATGACACATAACAGATGGCAGCAGCAAAAGACTGAAGGAGGGAAACCTGACCTGCGACCCCTCTCTGACCTTGAGGAGCGAGTGCTGCAGCTCATGGGCCCGCAGGTGGTGGGAGACATCGACTCCATTGGGGGCAGCAATGGTATCTTTATGCCCTCTCCTCTCATACCACCTTCCCACCAAACCCCCTCCCCAAACACACCAGGATGCTTTATCACTTTCCAGCTCCTCATACTATTTGCATTCCTTGCTCCATTGCCCTCACCTTAATGTAAGTCTTGTGTTATTTATGTTTTCAGATAACCAGGCAGAAGCTGTGCAAATTGCACCTGAGCCCTCCCCAACAGATTCTGGAGGGAGAGAAAGAGGAGGAGGAGGAGGATGAGGAGGAAGAGCCGAGCACTGCATCATTGCATCTCTCACCCGGGGGCACCAGCTCAGAGACTGGCACTACGCGTTCCTTAGAGGTTAGCTTAGTAGCGGGTCTGCACGAGGAGGAGTGGGCTGCAGCAAGGCCAAGGGGAAAGGGAACCTCGGGAGCCAGCTCCCCGGAGTTCTGCTGCACATGACTCGGATGAGGACCTCGATGGGGAGGCATTCACACGACGAGTGATAGTCATGCACTCCGACATGATAGGTGCAATGGCAAGGGTGCCCGAGAGGCTCTCGGCAATGGCAAGGAGCATGGAGGAGTCCGCCTCCAGCATTGCACAGAGCTTTGTGCACACCATGGAGCCCATTATTGTCAGTCTGCGGATGGTGGTGGACTCCCAGAGAGTCCGTGTGGATCCAGACCTCATGACGTGTGTCATGGGCGACGTGGTAGCTTTCATTGCAGCACAGGTGGAAGCAACTCAACGTCTCAATGCAGCCAATGGTTGGTGGCATGGAAACTCAGACTGTTTTCATGCAGTCTCAGGTTGATGCCATGCAATGTCTTGCTGCTGTCATGCAGTCAGTGAGTGCTGGCATCGACTCTCAGACTGCTCTCGCGCAGTCTCAGCTGGATGCCACATGTGCTCTGACTGGTGGCCTCGCCGCTGGGTCCATCACAATCCAACGGGGATCTCACGGTGTCGCAGCAGCTCACCAAGCTGTTCTCCAGCAGACTGGTGTAGATGCTAAGGTGCTGCCCCAGGGGAGTGGCAGGCGAGCAGGAACATGCTCTCCACTCCGCCATTGCACTTGTTGCTGGCCATCGCCCAGGCAACCCAGACTGCCAACGCCCAGCCTGAGGTGGTGCAGCCTGCAACAGGGCCTTCCAGGCCCAAAGCTGGTCGAGGGCGTCCCTGAAGGACATCTGAAGCCTGGCCCTGACATACAGCAGCCTTCCACCAGCCGTGCTGCAGCCCCAGGGAACAAACTGTGGAGGAGCACTAGATTAGTTAGAACAAAGAGGGAATATAAGGAAATGCACAATGAGTTAATATATTATGTAAGCCTTTGTTGTTATTATGATATAAGTTTTGATTGGAATGTTTAATCATTGCAGTTGTCTCTCATTTCAGTTTTGGGGCTTTGCATTGGAAGTGAAAACTGATATGGTCATGGGGATGTCCAGAGGAACTGGGAAGTGGGATGGAATTTTACTGGAACCAAAGTCTGATGAAAAAATTGTGTGTCTTCCTTAAAGTAGCCCGAGGGCCTCGCGGCCTCCTCTGTAGCTCATGTTGCTGCTCCTGCACCTTTTCCTTCTCCTCCTGTCCTTCGTCCTCGTCCTCCTCAGGTGGTGCGGATATGCCTGGTGGCAATGTATGTGCCCTCATGATGGCGAGGTTGTGCAGCATGCAGCAGACAACGGTGAATAGGGACATCCGCTCAGGTGAGAACTGGAGGACTCCTCCCGAGCGGTCAAGGCAGCGAAAGCGTTGCTTCAGCACTCTGATGGTCTGCTCAATGACTTTCCTGGTGGCGGCATGGCTCTCGTTGTATGAAGTGGGGTTGCGTAGGGGAGTCATGAGCCAGGTGGATAGCGAATAGCCCTTGTCTCTGAGCAGCCAGCCCAAGCTTCATTTGGGGGCTGGAACAGAGCTGGAACACCAGTCTGACGCAGGATGTAGGCATTGTGGCTGCTGCCAGGATAGCGGGCATTGACAGTGAATATTCTGCATGTGTGGTTGCACATCAACTGGACATGCAATGAGTCTTTGCGGTTACAGAAGATCTCAGGATTGTGATGCGGTGCTTGCAGTGTTTGTGTGGGTACAGTCAATGGCAATCTGCACCATGGGAAAATCCGCTATCCTGATGAATCCACATGTACGCTTGTGCTGCTTCTCTCTGGTCATAGGGAAGGAAATGTAGTCCCTTCTCCTTCTGTAGAGAGCATCTGTAACCTCGCGGATGGAGCAATGGTCGGCAAACTGGGAGATGATGGAGATGTCTTCTGTTGCCCCCTGCAAAGATTCATTGGAGTAGAAATTGAGAGTGATGGTGACCCTGACTGCCACTGAGAGAGCCGTCCTCACCCTGGTCTGAGGCGCGAGGTCCGCTTGCAGAAGATGGCAGAGCTGTGACCGCGTCCTTGCTGAAACACAGCCTTCACACACACTGCTCCTCAGTGAAACTGATGTCGGAAAACTGCTGCCGGAATACTCAGGGAGAGTAAGGCCTCCTGTTGTCAGCCCTGTGGCATCTTCTTCCTCTGACCACATTTTGCTGTGCTTCTCCTTGTCCTGCTGCCTGTCTTTGTCTGTGCCTTGCTCCCTGTGCCTCTCCAAGGGCCGCTCACTGTGCCACTCCGTGTGCCTCTCCCTGTCTTTATCTGTGCTTTTCTCTCTTCCTCTCTCTATGCCTTTCTCTCTGTAATTGTCGACGCCTTTGTCTTTACCTAAGCACTCGCTGACAGTGACGTCGTAACAGGAGGTAAGTGCCAGCACAGCCCCCATGAAGCGAGAGAAATATTGTAACTTCAAATCTGCCCTGAGTTAAACAGGGGAATAGTTAGGAGGCAGAAGACTCGTTGAAGTAAAAATTGCTACTTATCAGTCCACCAGCTACTCTGCCTAACTGTTTGTTTGAAAGCAAAAAAAAGTAATGGTCGACAGAAAACGTTTTTCAAGATGGCACCTTTAAATAGCGCTGCTCCAGCCAGTTCCCGACTGCAACTCAACAGCTTAAGCTGTGGTTGTCATCGCCAGGCGGTAAGTGATTTTTGCGCTGTGATTTTTGCGCTGCACCCGGGCGAACACCATTTTGCCTCCCGGAGGCACTAACGACCGTCGCTAAAAGGAGAAATTTTGCACCCCGAGTCTTTTTTCATTAGAACAATGTCGATTACAGATGGATATGACAAAAGTGTTTAAAATTGTGGAAGGATGAGACATGATTGGTAGAAGGAGACTACATCCAGCAGTTGAATGGTAAAGAACGAGGGGGTGTAGGGGGTTTTTGCTCAGCCCAATTTTGGGGTTCTTTGGTGGCTGTTGGTGTATTGGGCCTCTCTGTCCCTTCTAGGGGACGGTCCAACAGCTTATGGCTCGCTGACCACTAAACTGGCGGGTTCGAAGCACCCGAGCACCCCTATCTGATTCGAACCTCAGAATTTTGGTGGATTATGAGCTTCCACAAGGGAAAACAAAACACTCAGAGACAAGTGGTCCTTGGAACGAAAAAAAAAGGATAAGTCCAATTTATTAACCACGGTAAGGTCCAACAAGGTCAAACTTCATCGAAACACATATCTGACACACATTTATAAACTATGAAAATCTATGGGAAGAAATGGACACAACAAAAACCTTACACAATTTTATCTTTACAAGACTTTTCCAACACCACCCCCACCCCACTTTTTACCTGACTGACCTAAGCTGACAGTTGGGAAAAGAAACCCCAGGATAATACATACGATCCCTTTTGACAGTTATTTTTTTAGCCTTAGGATGGTTGGTTTACGGGGTAGCTGGAGTGAATGTTGCCTCTCCCAGTTACTTCGGTCTCCGGTTCTTCAGCTGGTTGGCCTCGGAGCGTTGTTCGGTGTGCGGCTCGGCTTTTTGAGACGATGTTGGGCCTCTCGGTGGTCGGGTTGTATATTCTGCACACAAGTCGAGTCCAGGGCCCGTTCGATGGTAGGTTTCCCAGCCGGTAACAGTCCGTCTCCGTTCTCTCTCGGTTTCTGTCTGTCTGTGACTGCTACTGCTCCTCGACTCCTTCTCCTACTGCTCCAGCTGCTTCTTTCCTTGGTGGTTCCGTAGGTCCTATATTTGTACCCAATTTAGATCTGGCCTTTTCACACTCAAACTCAGTTGGTGGTCCATTGTGTAAATTTGGGCAGGGAGATAGCTTTGAATATTTAATCAGAAGATGTCACAGGTATAGGTAGGTGTGAGGACAGGGGTATTGTTTCAGTGCACATTGGTGCCTCAAAGTCTGCTGGTCCATTGTAACAGTCCTGGGAGTCAATCAGTTTGGGCCTCCCCTTTGATGGGCCATCACCGCAGTGATCTCAGGACTATTGTCCACTGTCCATATTAATCAGGTAGATGATGGTCCACATTCATAATTTGATTAGGGGCGAGTCATATTTTCGAACTGGGCCGAGTAGTCCCCATTGGTTGAGGATTTCCCCGCTTGAGGCCCGACTCGACCCCTGATTGGCCTACCAGAATGCACTTTTCCCCCATTGGCCAGTGCCTCTGTCTCGCTTGTGAGCCAGACTCCACAATATTTGTATCTGCTCACACATTTCCCAGCCTGCCTGGTCTGAGGATTTTACTTGGCCAAAAATGTTCATTTAAAATATATAGGACGATCCCATCTTAATTTTCTTGTCCTTAGGGTGTTCCAAAAGAAAATGCGGCCGTGGATTTTCGTACCTTACACTCCCACATTTTGACACACCTGGATATAGACGGAATGTGTCAAAAGGTTTGCAAGAAAATCCTAGAGCTCTCCAAGTGTCAGCCATCCCCATAATTACACTAAACTATAGACCCACATAAACCAATGTGCACGAACAATATTTCTATCCATAATTTGTGCACTACCCACGCTCCTTTACAGGTAAACTACAAACAAGGTACCATTTTGCTTTTAGTTACATCGAGTTAAGTACATAATTATAGGACATCATGTCGCGTGTTCCTTGCGTTCCTTGAAAGATTTTTCCGCCATTACAGCATTTCGAACAGATGTATTTACACTGTGGAAATATATATCTGTGATAAGTAAGTCCGTATTGTGTTCTGTCATGGATAGTTTTAACAGCTTACGTAGTTGACAGTGCCAGTCAGTTTCCAGGTACGGGCTTTCGTGGTGCTACGGTAAACCAGAATGTTTCCTTTTGTTTAAAACCACCTGGAAACAAAATGGCATTCTTGTGTGTTAGACTGGGCTGTCCTTCTGTTGTTCCTGGAATATTTTAAGATAACCCCGTACTATTCGGGCTCTTTTGGGTCTGCAGGCATTGATGATGAGACATAGGACAATGACCAGTTGTACAATCACCAGTGTGTGGGAGGCCATGCGAAGCCAAACCGGGATATCTACTCTCGTACCCCATTCCCACCACGCTGGTGACTGTATGTCCGCGATTTCGAGGGCTATGTCTTTAGTCTTTTGCTGTAGGGTGTAATAATGTTTTTGGCTGAGATCCACTGCCTTCAACAGGGCGGTGAGTTTCTCAGGTAGTAAGGGTATGGGGTACCCAAAATGGGCAACATAGTTCTGCAGATCACTCGCGTTATACTGTACTGTGAGGTGGACCGTGGAGGGTTGTGGGATTGGGAAGATCCCTTCCTGGGCCACTTGAACTTCTGCCCTAGGTTTAAAGCAAAAACTGCTGTCCGTAATATCACACCACTTACTCGGGCCGTGTCTATACCGGTGGGCAGTCGTGGCGACACAATACGTCCCACCACCTACATATGCTATCTGTGGAGGTACATGGCCAGGTGCCATCACCTCCATCGTGCAATTTATAGGTTCTGCCCCAGCAGTGCTAAACCCGCACTGTGGCCTCCCGAAGGCGTTCACGTGCTGGGGACACAGGATGACCTGTGCTCCCCGGCTATGGCAGCCAGATAGGTTTGTACCCCTCATTGCGCGCTCCCACACAATGATATACGGTGGGACCATTACGAAATGGATGTGTACCCGCCCCGTGAATGACTCCAATGTTCTCCACATGGTACAGGGGTGCTGGCTTGGCGGATGGCCCCATCACTGGCATTCGCACAACCACATCCATAATAGTGTGGTTGGATTTCCCACAGTCAACAGGGACAGGTTAGGCTTCCGACGCCATGCAGAGTTGGCAGGGACTGAGGGTGCTGCTATATGGGTGTAGTGCCTCCAGGTGCTGGTTACTGATCCAGGAGGGGACCCGACCTTGCCTAAGGTCTTCCAAATTGCTCCGTCCCTCTCCCAGCAACCAGGCCCCATAGAGTGCACACACCTCGTTCTGTGCAGCTTGATCAGAGGTCAGCCGGTTCTCCTTGATCAAGGTGTTTATTGTCCGGGCGTGAACCTCTAGCTGGGCAATAATTTCTTTCAGATGCACAGTCATAGCCAACCCCTCGTGAAGCGTGGAACCCAACACATTATTCTCTTTCCCTAGGATGCTACGCAGCTGTGACTTTAACCCATTGATCTGTAGGGCCAGCTGCACATCATCCAGGCTGTTCATGACGGATGCCCCAGTA
Organism: Pristiophorus japonicus; assembly: GCF_044704955.1. Lineage (NCBI taxonomy): Eukaryota > Metazoa > Chordata > Chondrichthyes > Pristiophoridae > Pristiophorus > Pristiophorus japonicus. The sequence goes on from NC_091978.1 coordinate 160,932,849, forward strand.
TTAAATCCAGTGAAAACGTCATTCATGACCTCCCTGCGTTGTCGGCCCCGCTCAGTTGTATCTTCTTGTCTATACAGGTCCGCCACATTGATGTCCCCAAAGTCCAGCTCGTAGAAGCTCCTGAACATTTCCTTCAGTAGAGCTTGGTACAACAACTCGGTTTCTCTGGGGCAGAAAACAGGTAGGCGAACTTCTGTCGGGTTTAATATTACTGAAGCAACAGCATAATGTACTCCCTGGTATACTAACTTATCTGTCGGTACTAACACACTATTCCCAGGTCCCCTAGTGGTGGGCGAACATCCATAACTGTCAATGGGCTTGGGCATGGGCAGAGGTTTCTTCACCTGAGCCAGCAGCTCGGTGGCGTTGACTGGTACCCGGAAGCGAGGGAGCACACAGTCTTCCCTGCTGCGATCCCATTCCATCCCCTTCCCCAAGTCCTTCCACCATCTGGCAAAGGCAATGGACAAACTCGCTGGGCACACCTGGGCCAACCCCCATAGGCATGTATAGATCCCCTGATCATAGGCCCACCATTTCTCCCAACACACTGTGACCCCCCCCCCCGGCAACCCCGTGATCGTCCGTTAGGTGTCATTGCTCAGACGTTCTCAGTCTGAGCTGCTGTCCTCGACGTCCGCGCTCAGTTTCCTGAGCCACCACCAGCGTCCCAAAGGTATGTCCCCAACACACGTTAAACACACTCTCCTTCCCTCTGTCACCCTAACCCGGGACATGGCCATCTCGATTTCGGGGCAAGGGATGGAGGCCTCCCCATAGGTAAAACTCTGTTGGCTCGAATACCGAGTGGAATTCGAACCCAACCACCCCGGCCATCTCCCCTTGTGGAAGTAGGTGGCCTGGCCTTCTGCCTCCATGATCCCTTCTCCCGTGGTCACGATTTGCGCCCTGCCCCCGAAGCACCCATATGTCAAAGACATCTCGATGTCGAGTTTCTGTCCGGTGCAGGTCCCCAGGTAGGTAAATAACATCGTGACGGTCCGGAGCATCTTCTGGAACACAAGATTGAACACAGTCTTGCCTGAGACTCCTTCAGGCTCGACTGGAGTAACATCACAAAATAAAAACACCATCCCCTCACTTTAAAATCTCCCTAAACTATATACAGAACACCGGGCTATACAATGCCACCCGTCTCTGGGTGGCCAGGTCAGTCTCTGATACTGACTTGGCTTTGTCGGCCATCTTGCTGACCTTGCCCCAGGAGCCGGACTGCCCCCTTTTGTAGGGCTTGCAGGAGGACTTCTTTTAAATGTCCTGCTTCCATTTCTGTGAGCCCTTCGATGTCTGGGATCTTTCCCGGGTCTTTCGGTGGTGTCCATTTTACCGCACAGAGTCTGCCACTCTTGTGCTTCTTTTCTCGTTTGACTCTGGGACGGGCGGGAAGGTATACGGGGGACCAAGGCATCCTAGGATGCCCCACTCTGGAACTACGCCTAACCAGGGGCGCGGAGTCCCATGTTACGATCTACACCCCTTGGTCCTCCCATTGGTCTATCCCTTCCTCTATCTGCCCTGTACTGTACAGGACTCCCTTCTCCTGTGCTAAGTCCCTTTCCTGTCTATCAGGCTGTGCCACTTCACTCTGCTGTGTGATGGTTTACTGTGGCAGTGGACTATTCCAGGTTGTGGGGCTTCGGGGCTGGGGTTGGCCTCTGTTACAGCCTCCACATCCACCGGAATGTCCTCTGCCTCCCGTGAAGTTTCTTTACCTGTGGGAGCCTTCCTTTTTCCTGCCCTAGTAGGGTCGAACCGCTTGCATTGGTTTATGTGGTACCACTTTACCCAGCGGGGTAATTGGACCGCATAAACCACAGGGCTTGCCTTATCCACTACACTGTAGGGCCCCATGTACAGTGGCTCGAGCACCCCCACCCTGGCGAAGCTGCGTACCATGACCTGGTCACTTATTTCCCAGTCGTGGTGGCTACGGGGTTCCAGCAGCAGCTTGTTACTAAAGTGCTGTTTTCCCATGTTGGTGGCTGCCTGCCAGTGAATCTGCTGCAGCTGTTCCAGCAGATTCCCAGCAAAGCGGTCTCGGTTAGCTTCCTGAAGCTGTCTTTCGGTGAGACCCGGCACCAATGGGGTCCTCATGGGTCTCCCAGTCACCAGCTCGTGGGGTGAATACCCTGTGCTTTTCGACTGACTGGCCTGGATCCCCATAAGGACCAGTGGCAAGACCTCTACCCATCTGTTGGGTAAATTCTCTGTCTCCTTGTGGAGCCTTTCTTTGATGGTGCGGTTGAGGCGCTCTACAGGGCCTGAGGACTGGGGGTTGTACGTTACATGTCACCGTGCTTTAATCCCCAGTACCTTTAAGGTGGCCTGCATCACCTGGCCGGTGAAGTGGCTTCCCTGGTTGGACTCCACAAACTGTGGCAGACCCCACTTTGAGAACACTTCCCGGACCAGGATCTTGGCCATCCCCAATGCAGTAGCTGTTCGGCAAGGGAAGGCTTCCACCCATTTGGAGAATACATGCACCTGCACTAGACAGTACTTGTACACTCCCCACCGGACGGTTGGTAGAGGCCCTGTGTAGTCGATTAGGATCAACTGCCATGGTCCCTCTACCCGCCTGATGTGTACCATGGATGCCTTTCTCTTCTGGGGGTCTGGGTTGTTGGCTGCAAACACCAGACAGGCTGTGCAGAAATCACGGACGTCGTTCTGGAGATCTGGCCACCATGCTGCCTGTTCGAACTTCTGCCAGATGGACTCCGGCCCGGGGTGTCCCGCACCTGGACCCTCATGGGCCAGTTGTAGGAACTCCCGCTGGTGTTGTGCTGGAACCACCCACTTATCCCCTTTAAACAGCATCCCTTCCTTGACAGCCATATCTGCAGCACTGTATGGCCTTCCTGCCTTTCCTCCACTTAGAACGGTTGCTATGGCAGCCTTGAGGACGGGGTCCTGCGCCTGAACCGTTCTCAGGTCCGGGGCCACTGCTACCCCTGCGCTCCCTTGTTTCCCTGGCTTGCCCCTAGCTGCTATCACCCTGCCTTTCTCATACGGGTTGCAGAAGCGACCTGTCTTGGCTCCTTCTCTGGCCAGGAGGTCCGCTCGCTGGTTACCCTCTGGGCTTTGTCTTAGAATGTGCCTTAACCTTGTGGATGTAGACGTCTCTATCGTTCCCTAGGGCTGCCACTATCCTTACTAGCAGGGGTTTGGTTACCAGGGGCTTCCCATCTGCGGCTGTGTACCCCCTGCATGACCAAATAGCCAGATACTCTGTACACGAATTTCAAGTAAACATACTGTCCGAACAAATCGTGTACGGGGTGGGGAATTCATCAGGGTAAGTCACCACATACATCACCGCTGACAGTTCAGCCTGCTGGGCGCTCAGGGTGCTGGGGAGTTTAAGCGCCAAGGCTATGCCTGCCTCGGGGTCCCAAACTCCGCAACCCATGAGTCTTGTACCCGCGGACACTGAACTGGATCCATCGACGTAGATCTTGCGGCCTGTGGAATGTACCCCTGCCCGAAATCCAAAGTCAGTGTCCCAAACCCCTTCTACTGAGCATCTGTGTGGTTCCCCTGCATAAGTGAGGTTAGCTGCGAGCCTGGGCTTGCAGAGGCCCCTGACCCTGATGGCCATTTGGGAGAGGAGGAGGGTTCAGCGAGTGATCCTGGCACTGTTGACTGTTCCATCCTTCATTCTCCCATCTAATAACATCTGGGACGGGGTGTGATGGGTGAGGAGTGTGATAGGGGATACTCCTGTGAAAACCTGTGCTCTTTTCACAGCCCAGTGAGTGGCTAACAGATGCCTTTCACAGTTGAAGTACCCCTTCTCCACCTCTGCAAGGACTCTAGAGGTGTCCACCACCGGGTGTCTCAGCTGTCCGTGCCTTTCCTGTAAAAGCACTGCACTCAGACTGTCCCCGCTGGCTGCTACTTCTAAACAGAAATCCTTTCCCCCCATCAATAGCCCCCAGTGCAGGTGCCTTCTGCAGGTTCTGTTTCAACTGAAGAAATGCAGCTTGGCAGCCTTGATCCCACTCCCACTCGACCCCTTTGTGTAGGAGCCTGAGTCGAGGGGCTGCGGTTGCTGCATAATCTTCTATGAAATCTCTACAGTAGCCTGTGATCCCTAAAAAAGATCTGACTCCGGATACGGTGGTCGGTACCGGGAGTTCCTGCACGGCTTGCCTGCGGGCCTCATCTATACCTCGTTCCCCTGCTCTGAGTGTTAGACCCAGGAATTTTACTTCCTTTAACCCTATCTGGGCCTTCTTGGGGTTGACCTTAAAACCCCCCTCCTTGAGCACAGCCAACAGTTCTGCCAGCAGGGGACCATGCTCTTTACTGTTGTCAGTGAAAAGGAGCAGGTCGTCCACATACTGCACCAACTGTTGCGGCTGGCTGAAGCTCTTTAAACAGTTCGCCATGCACTGGTGGAAGATGCTGGGACTGTTGTGAAATCCCTGAGGGAGGCAGCTCCAAGTATATTGCTGTTCCTTAAAGGTGAAAGCAAACTTGTACTGGTCCTCTCTCCTCACAGGGATAGACCAGAAGCCATTTGAAATATCTAGGACTGTGAAGGTGGTTGCAGACGCAGGGATTTCCCTGATCAGGTCTGCCACTGCTGCCACTGTAGGAGCACAGGCCGGGATGTTTCTGTTGAGCACCCGGTAGTCCATGGTGGCCCTCCACGAGTTGTCCGGTTTGCTCACCGGCCACAGGGGAGAGTTCACGTGCGTGGCTATGGGTCTCAACACACCCTGCTCCACCAGTGAGCTCAGTGCCACTTCCAAGTCGGCTTCTGCCTCTCTCGGGAAGTTATACTGCCTCTGAGGTCGGGACATGGGATCCCCATCTATCCAGACCTCTACTCCGGTGACTCTCCCACAGTCGTGTTTGTGGGTGGCAAATGCTGCGAGACTGGCTCGCACATAGGCCCTGTACTCTGCCAGGGTGTCCCTGACCAGAAGCTCTAAGTCATAACCCCCTTTTGGCTTCACAGTACACAGAGCCCCTTTGTCTTGTATCCTTTCTATAAGCATGACCTTGTTGTTTGTACCTGGGTCCACTGTTCCCCATAAACAGTGATTTCGCAGATCCACCAGGATCTGGTGGACTATAATGAATTCAGCCCCCAATATACCTTTGTTAGCCTGCTCCCACCTTATCAGGACGCACTTCCATTTGGTGGTAGTGCTCCCAACTTAAGGGTCAGTGGGATCGAAAAATACCCTGTTCTTTTGTTCTCCGTGAAGCCGACTAGCTCGTAGGGCACACCACTGGACAGGGGTGAGGAGGCCGGGTCCTCTGTGTGGACAAGAGTGCTTGAAGCCCCCGTGTCCTACAAGTAAGTTCCCTGGTTCCCCTCCACCTCCATTTTCACCCACGGTCTTCCCCACAAGTCATAGTCCAGCGGACACAGGTAGGCAGGCTTGGTGGGTGCTAGTCATGGTTCCTGCCGTATGGGAGCTGTGGGGATCTCTCTACCCACCGCTACATTGATACAGCTGGGACCTGTCAGCAGCTGCCTGAGGGTTTCTACAGCGGTTTCAAACACTGTTGTGGCACCCGCTTTCTCATTACCCGGTTTCACCTCCGTGGGTGTTTTTACTTCTTTCATGCGGTAGGGGTTGGCCCTGCAGTTGCTGCAGTAGTGGCCAGGCTTACCGCATCCGTAACACACTCCCCTTCTATCGGGAGGATGTCCACCCTCCTGATGCCACTCTCTCTTGGGGGTTTGGTTGGGTTGCACCACATGCACTCGGCCTTTTACTGTTTCCTCTGGCTTCCCCTCTTCCTCCCCATCCCGCCGTCATGTGGCAGCCAGTCTGCCTATCACGATGGCTTCGGTGAGATCGGGGTCTCCCGGGATGAACCAGAGATCTGCCCTTTCCTTGACACTGGGCAGGCTGTTCGCAATTATGGTGTGAAACCATGCTTCCCTTTGTTCTGCTGTAAGGTTGTTTCTGACAAGCAGGCCACCACATGCTGTGCTGTAGACCAGCCATAAACTTTCCACGTATATCTATGGGGCCTCTCCTGCTAACTGGTGTGTTTTCGCTATCCTTTCAAAGGGACTCGCTTCGTTCCACCCCATGGCCTCTAGGATAGCCCTTTGTAGTGCTGCGAGGGTGCTTTGTCTCCCGCGACAATCTGGGGGAAGAGCCTGGTAGATCTTCCCGTCAATGGAAAAAAGGAGCACTTTAACTGCTTCCACCTTATCGCATGTGTTCATGTCCACTGCCTGCGCTATCTCCAGGAAGTGAGCATACGGATCTCCCAGTCTAGTGAGCTTTGGGATATGTGACACCATGGCCTTTAATGCAGCAACTGAATGCGGAATGATAAACTCGCTGTCCAGCGGTCCTTGGGGTTGTGCACCTTGTGGGGGACCGTACTTCCTCTGTACAGCTGGGCACATCGGTCCCGCGGCAGACACCACCACTGGCTCCCCCCTTTCCTCAGCCTCAACTGCTTCTGAATTTAAATCTGCAGACTCGAACCTTTCTGCGGATGTCCCATACCCCTTTGGCTGGACCGGCTCTACCTGGCCTATCCCATGCCCTGTGGGTTTCTTGGACTGCACCCTCTGATCCTCCGCAAGGCCTGCCGGACACACTACCGGAGGCGGTTGACTTTCCTCTGCCGCCGGATCCTCTTCCACTCCCCAATACCCTGACTTGTTGGTTGCCTCCCTGGGCCCCAACAGACAGACTGCCCTCTTTACCTGGGACAAAACCTGGAAGAGAGATTGGATCCACTTACGGCAGGGCGCATGATCTGCCTTCTCATGACTTATTTCAGTGTTAATTTTATAGGCTGTGCACAAATCCCTTAATTGGACCTGAAGTTCTTGGACCTGCTGGGCATAAACTGTGCTCTGCTCCCTGTACTTCTGTTCCGTAGCCCGTGACACCGTAACCTGACTCTGCAGGTACTCCTGATGGAACGTAACCGTGCCCTTCTATTCCTTTCCTCTATTAACTCTTCTGTGACCTTAGTACCCGCGGCCCCCTTGGCCGCTGAGGTTATAACGGCATCCTTTAATTCCTCCTGTAATTTTCCTACCTGGAGGTCTAACTCCCGAACCTGCCTAGTTAAACATATCAGCCAAATTGCCTTTTCTACCCTTTTGTTATGTGTAGGCCCTTCTGTCCACTGGGCTGCTGCATCCGCTGGACCTGGCGCCCTGGTCAGGTTCTGAATCCATGTTTTGGCAAAATTGACCTTGGAGGAAACATATTCCGTGATTCTCTCCTCCATTTTAGATTTTTCCAGTGCCACCCTCTCTGAGGTAGTAAGCTCATTCTCCCACTGAGGTCCTGCCGCGGTCACCATGAGTGTAGGGGGTTTTTGCTCTGCCCAATTACGGGGGTCTTTGGTGGCTGTTGGTATATTGGGCCTCTCTGTCCCTTCTAGGGGACGGTCCAGCAGCTTATGACTCGCTGACCACTAAACTGGCGGTTTTGAAGCACCCGAGCACCTCTATCTGGTTCTAAGCTCATAATTTTGGTGGATTATGAGCTTCCACAAGGGAAAACAAAACACTCAGAGACAAGTGGTCCTTGGAACGAAACAAACGGGTAAGCCCAATTTATTAACCACGGTAAGTTGCCAACAAGGTCAAACTTCATCAAAACACATATCTGACACACACTTATAAACTATGAAAATCTATGGGAAGAAAGGGACACAACGAAAACCTTACACAATTTTACATTTATAAGACTTTTCCAACACCACCCCCACCCCACTTTTTACCTGACTGACCTAAGCTGACAGTTGGGAAAAGAAACCCCAGGATAATACTTACGATCCCTTTTGACAGTTATTTTTTTAACCTAAGGATGGTTGGTTTACGGGGTAGCTGGAGTGAATGTTGCCTCTCCCAATTACTTCGGTCTCCGGTTCTTCAGCTGGTTGGCCTCGGAGCGTTATTCGGTGTGCGGCTCGGCTTCTTGAGACGATGTTGGGCCTCTCGGTAGTTGGGTTGTATATTCTGCACACAAGTCGAGTCCAGGGCCTGTTCGATGGTAGGTTTCCCAGCCAGTAACAGTCCATCTCCGTTCTCTCTCGGTTTCTGTCTGTCTGTGACTGCTACTGCTCCTCGACTCCTTCTCCTACTGCTCCAGCTGCTTCTTTCCTTGGTGGTTCTATAGGTCTTATATTTGTACCCAATTTAGTTCTGGCCTTTTCGCGCTCAAACTCAGTTGGTGGTCCATTGTGTAAGTTTGGGCAGGGAGATAGCTTTGAATATTTAATCAGAAGATGTCACAGGTATAGGTAGGTGTGAGGACAGGGGTATTGTTTCAGTGCACATTGGTGCCTCAAAGTCTGCTGGTCCATTGTAACAGTCCTGGGAGTCAATCAGTTTGGGTCTCCCCTTTGATGGGCCATCACCGCAGTGATCTCAGGACTATTGTCCACTGTCCATATTAATTAGGTAGATGATGGTCCACATTCATAATTTGATTAGGGATGAGTCATATTTTCAAACTGGGCCGGGTAGTCCCCATTGGTTGAGGATTTCCCCGCTTCAGGCCCGACTCGACCCCTGATTGGCCTACCAGAATGCACTTTTCCCCCATTGGCCAGTACCTCTGTCTCGCTTGTGAGCCAGACTCCACAATGTCTGTATCCGCCCACACGTTTCCCAGCCTGCCTGGTCTGAGGATTTTACTTGGCCAAAAAATGTTCATTTAAAATGTATAGGACGATCCCATCTTAGTTTTCTTGTCCTTAGGGTGTTCCAAAAGAAAATGCGGCCGTGGATCTTAGAACCTTACAGAGGCATAGATACAATATTAACTGAAAGACATTTAGAACAGAGAGCGAGGAAAACATCTTTACATAGAGAGTTGTGAGGCTGTGGACTTCATTTCCAGACATAGTAGTTGAGGAAGAAACAATGTCAGCGTTCAAAATCAGATTGGATAGATGGAGGAACGAAATGGGGTTGAAGGGATATGGGAACAAGGTGGGTAAATGTGACTCAGACCATTCGCTCACATGGAGGGTAAACACCAACACTGGCTTGTTGGTAAAAATGGCGTGTTTCCATGTTGTAATTTCTACTACAACTTGCCTCAGTGTTCCTAGTTTAGTTACATGGAAAATAATTTGGCTCGGGTTCATGGCATTGATTGCCATTTAGTGATACATGTTAAAAATTGCTTGTGTGTGAACATCAGGGGAGGGCAGGATCAGGCTCATCTATAAAGCTCCTACCACCACTCTTTATGGTGTTGCTTTTTTATAAATCAATTTGATTGGGTGAGATAGTAATAATCACAAGTGTTCTTATTGTTTTGTGTTTATTTGACAAGGCTCTGAAACAATGTCGGCTAAAGCAGCCTCAGTAGGTTTCAGTTTATACAGTAATGGTGGCTGCTCCTTCCGGTCCTCCATTCCAGCATTTCTCAATGCCTCAGCTAATCTGCACACCATCCAGTTATAAGACAGCACTGGCCGGCTGTATCAGAAACTCCCTGTGCCCCTGAGATTTCAGACATGGCAGAAGCATTTGAAATGCTGTGTATTCAGGGAGAGTAAGAAAGACAATGTGCAACACCAGAGATAACAGGTGCGCTGGGACTGACCCACTAAAAGATCCAGGCAGACAGAGAGGAAGTGAGAAATGGCACAGCAGCAGAGAACAATTGACCTCCGCCTCAGACTTGCAACCCATGGGAGATGCACTAGTATTACAAAAAATATATTCAACTCATTAAGATACGAACTCTTGCTGGGATATGGTTCCATGGGTTCCGGCTGTCCTCTAGTACCTCGTCCATGGCTGTTTATCATGTATGAGCCCAAAACACTATTTCTTAGAGAGAGCACCACCGCTAAAGCCAACACATCCTCATCCACCATGCACATTCATACACTTTCTAGCAAGAGTCATTGGGTAGCAGTCAGAAGCGAGGACTCCAACTGACTTCCCCCCCGCCCCCCCCCACCATCGGGATACTGAGGACAACTGTAGCACCCCTGCTGCTGCTAGAGGAGGGATTAACTAATATACCACAAGAGGTGTACATTTCTGAAACACCACAACATTATTTAGTACTACACCGTTACCCACCAGGCCAGCTGGGGAACTAAGTCGCTGTATCTTTTGCAATACACTAGCAGTGCTCCTATTACAATACCATGGTCCTCATTCATTGTGGGCAGTCGGAAGGAATCATGGTGTTCCTACAGTTCAAATATAGTAAATAGTTCTTAAGGACACACTTTACAGGCTCACAATCGTATCTGACACTGTAACAACATCGTAAAGGTGGATAACACTGACAGAATTGAGGTGCATTATTCACATTATTTTCAAAAATGAAATACCCTCTGAACTGCTCCTAATCTTTTGCTAATGACAAAAGCGATACAGGGGACTTATTGTCCAATCTTTCCCCTCACTTGCTGCCGAGGAAGTCCTCGCCCTCCTCACCCCGATAGTGAGACCAAAATCAGACACTCACCACCAGGTAAGGAATCTTTTGTCTACTGTTCTGTGGGCAGCATGTCCGAGCATCACCTCTCACCTGAGTTTCTAGATGATTGGCTGCTCTTACCTTGTGCCACAATTTATTCAAGATATTTCATAAATGTGGAGCAGATTTAACCACATATATTCAAAAAGGAGTTCGATGTAGTCCTTACTACTAGGGGGATCAAGGGGTATGGCGAGAAAGCAGGAATGGGGTACTGAAGTTGCATGTTCAGCCATGAACTCATTGAATGGTGGTGCAGGCTCAAAAGGCCGAATGGCCTACTCCTGCACCTATTTTCTATGTTTCTACTGCAGTGACATTGATTTTCATACCTCAAAATACCATTTTAATGGTGTTATCAAAAATTTTGGGGCATTAGATAAATTAAAGAGACTACTGATGGAAGAAAATGCATCATAATTTTCCTCCCCTCTTCACAGAAATATTCTCACACCCTGCCCCTGGACAAGAACACACACAGAATAACAAACACCACCACATCAATATCCTAGCTCCCCTAGTGGACCAGATATGTAACAGCAGTATTGCAGGTTATCACTGCGCTGACCCCAAAAGAAGCTGCTTTTAAATGCTGATTACAACTCCTCAAACAACTTCACCGCAAACACCAGTTAAATGAATACATTTCTCAATTTTCCTTTACCATCAGTTTTCACACGATTACACGATAGATACAGATGAGGAAGGCCATTTAGGGATCTTGCCTTCCCCATCCAGAAAGAACATGTGGTAAACCATCACAGCAACTAACCATATTTCTTAAATGATACTTGAGTTTTTGTCTGTACTATTCTGCCTGGATGTTCATTTCACATCTGATTATTTTTGTGTGAGGAAGAACTTTCTGATATCAGTCCTAAATTTAAACATATGTCCCCTTATCCAATGCTAACATTGTACAGATCAATGGTGATGAAAGTAGGGAATATAACATGTAGTTTTGGTCACTCAAACTCTGAAGGATATAGATGCATCAGAAATGGTTTAGAGAAGAGTAAATAAAATAATTCCAGGCTTTAACAGCAACAACAATAACAACAGCTTTAATTTATATAGCTCCGTTAGCGTAGTAAAACGTCCGAAGGCGCTTCACAGCAGTGTTATGACAAAACAAATAAATTTGACACCGAGCCACATAAGAAGAAATTACGGCAGATGACCAAAAGCCTGGTCAAAGAGGTAGGTTTTAAGGAGCATCTTAAAGGAGGAAAGGGAGGTAGAGAGGCAGAGAGGTTTATGGAGGGTGTTCCAGAGCTTGGGGCCCAGGCAGCTGAAGGCATAGCCACCGATGGTTGAGCAGTTATAATAAGGGATGCTCAAGAAAGCAGAATTTGAGGAGTGCAGGCATCTCGTGGGGTTGTGAGGCTGAAGGAGATTACAGAGATAGGGAGGAGCAAGGCCATGGAGGGATTTGTAAATGAGGATGAGAATTTTGAAATCAAGGCGTTACTTAACCGGGAGCCAATGTAGGTCAGTGAGCACAGGAGTGAGGATGAGCGGGATTTGGTGCAAGTTAAGAAACGGACTGCCGAGTTTTGGGTGATCTCAAGTTTACGTAGGGTAGAATGTGGGAGGGTAGCCAGAAGTGCATTGGAGTAGTCAAGTCCAGAGGTAACAAAGGCATGGATGAGGGTTTCAGCAGTGGATGATCTAAGGCAGGGGCGGAGGCAGGTAATGTTACAGAGGTGGAAATAGACAGTTTGAGTTATGCTCCGGATAGGTGGCTTGAAGGTAATTTCAGGGTCAAATGCCAAGGTTGTGAACAGTCTGGTTTAGCCTCAGATAGATGCTCGGGAGAGGGATGGGGACAATGGCTTTGGTCTTCCCAATATTTAATTGGAGAACATTTCTGCTCATCCAGTACTGGATGTCGGACAAGCAATCTGACAATTTAGAGACCACGGAGGGGTCGAGAGAGAATTGGTGGAGAGGTAGAGCTGGGTGCCATCATGTGGAAATTGACTCCGTGTTTTCACCAAGGGGGTCAAGGATAGATCCTTGGGAGACACCAGAGGTAACGATGCAGGAGTGGGAAGAGAAGCCATTGCAGGAGATTTTCTGGCTACGATTAGATAGATAAGAATGGAACCAGGCGAGTGCAGTCCCACCCAGCTGGACGATGGTGGAGAGGCGTTGGAGGAGGATGGAGTGGTCAACTGTGTCAAAGGCTGCAGACCAGGTCGAGGAGGGATATTTGCCTTTATCACAGTCACAAAGGACGTCATTTGTGACTTTGATGAGAGCTGTTTCAGTACTGTGGCAGGGGCAGAAATCAGATTGAAGGGATTCAAACATGGAGTTTCGGGAAAGGTGGGCATGGATTTGAGAGGTGACAACAAGTTCAAGGACTTCGGAGAGGAAAGGGAGATTGGATATGGGGCGGTAGCTAGCAAGCACAGTGGGGTCAAAGTTTTTTTTGAGAGGGGTGATGACCGCAGATTTGAAGGAGAGGGGGACAGTACCTGAGGAGAGAGAACCATTAACAATATTGGCAAACATGGGAGCCAGAAAAGGAAATTGGGTGGTCAGCAGTTGAGTGGGAATAGGATCTAGAGACCAGGAAGTGGGTCTCATGGACAAGATGAGCATGGAGAGGTCAAGAGGGGAGATCAGAGAGAAACTAGAGAAAGGTGCGAGTTTAGGGCTAGGGCAGGGGGGGACCTCAGAGAAAGTTTGGCGCGGTGGGCTACAGGGAAGGAAGGGAACTGGCAGAGGAAGCTGATTGGATGGTCTCAATCTTTGAGACAAAAAAGTCCATGAGCTCCTCACTCTTGTTATTGGAGGTGAGTGTGGTGGAGACAGGGGAGAGGGGTTTAAGAAGACAGTTAGCAGTAGAGAATAGTAGCCGGGGTTATTTTTGCATTCATAGTGAGTGGATTTGAGTATAGGAGCAGGGAGGTCTTACTGCAGTTGTACAGGGCCTTGGTGAGACCATACCTTGAATATTGTGTACAGTTTTGGTCTCCTAATCTGAGGAAGGACATTCTTGATATTGAGGGAGTGCAGCGAAGGTTTACCAGACTGATTCCCGGGATGGCAGGACTGAAGTATGAAGAAAGACTGGATCGACTAGGCTTATATTCACTGGAATTTAGAAGAATGAGAGGGGATCTCATAGAAACATATAAAATTCTGATGGGATTGGGCAGGTTAGATGCAGGAAGAATGTTCCCAATGTTGGGGAAGTCCAGAACCAGGGGTCACAGTCTAAGGATAAGGGGTAAGCCATTTAAGACCGAGATGGGGAGAAACTTCTTCACTCAGAGAATTGTGAACCTGTGGAATTCTCTACAACAGAAAGTTGTGGAGGCCAGTTCGTTAGGTATAATCAAAAGGGAGTTAGATGTGACCCTTACGGCTAAAGGGATCAAAGAGTATGGGGAGAAAGCAGGAATGGGGTAATGAAGTTGCATGATCAGCCATGATCATATTGAATGGTGGTGCAGGCTCGAAGGGCCGAATGGCCTACTCCTGCATCTATTTTCTATGTTTCTATGTTCTAGGTGTAGTGACATTATATATGGGCCCAAGTTTCCCTAATAAAATAATAATGGCGCTCACTTACCTGGACGCCCGTTTTATTTTGGCCCCTCAGCACTGAAAATAAAAATCCTACGTTTTCTTCCACCATGCACACCTTCTGACGCTGGCACTACCCAAGCTGATCTCACAGGGCGAGGCTTCCAGTGTGCACCTGAAATGCACATTGCATGCGCTGCGGAAATAAAAAAAAAACACACGTGCACAAAAACAAATTGTGTGTGTAGACCTTCGGCCTGGGATAGCAGCAGGCCGCATGGGTGGAGGACCTTTGGCTGGGTGCTAGCAGCGGTTGCAGTCGATGTCGAGGAGAATCGGGAGAAGGCTGTACTGGATGGCAAAAGAAGAAGACCATGATTTTTCTGCTGCTTTTTCAAACTTGGAGACCTTAAAAGGTTTTCCTGCACTTTTTGGACGATTTTGGGCGGTGAGAACATCGCTGGAACAAGGTAAAGATTTTTTCTTTTTTTGCCAGCATTCATGTATCATCGCAGGAGCATCAGTATTGGTAAGTTTATATTTATTTTTATTTTTATACCTGCATATAGTTAGTATTCGCTTTTTAAATTACCTAAAAGTTTATTTATAAGAGACAGGGTGTCCCTTCGGCCTGGGATAGGTGTGGGCAAACTGCAGGGTGCTTCTAGGGTCTGTGTGCATTCCAAAATGATCCTGGAATAGTGAGCAGTTTTGACAAACAAGAGTAAGACCCGATAATGCTTTGTGTGATCGAGCCAGATCTGGCGGTGAATGGCTAAACCAGTTGTCCGCCACATCCATTCAAGTCTGTGTCCCTTGGACTTGAGGGAGCGAAGATCAGGGCTGTACTAGGGGGAATGGCCAGGGTGAGAGAGAGTAATGGTTTTAATAGGGACTGGGGCATCAAAGGTGGTGGTGAGGTTGTGGTTGAGCAGATCGGTGGCTGCAGAAATGTCATGATGAAAGGAGGGCCAAAGGCTGGACAGTTTGGAGTTGGTAAGTGCAGTTATAAGAGTTTGGAGAGAGATTTTTCCAGGGGCGGATGCAGAAGGAAGTAGGGTTGGTTGGTGGAGGGGGATGTGGGTGGAGAGCGATACAAGGGAATGGTTAGAGATGGTCTTATCTGTAACTGACACGGTAGGAATAGCGAGGCCACGAGTAGGGGTGGAGGTGGCTATGAATATGGGTTGAGAAATCCACTTAGAAGGAGAGATTAAGGGAGGACAGGAGGGTAGTGAACTCAGAGGAGAGAGCGCATGGTGAATTGAGATGGAGGTTGAAATCACCGAGGAAGAGAAGTCGCTCGGTGCGCAAGCTAAGGGAGGAAAGCAGTGAAGATAACTCCGTGATAACATATTTATAGTACTTGGGTGGGTGATAGAGAACAAGAACTTTAAATGAGAGGTGAGAGAAGTGGATTAAGATTAGATGTTCAAAAGAAGAGAAAGTGCCAGAGGAGTAGGGGACAGACCAAGGTATTAATTGGTGATGAGATAAGATAAAATAATAAGTTGCAAAAAAGATGAAGGGATTGAACTTAAATTTGCGGGAAATAAGATTTAAATGTAGATCCAGAGGGAGTGATGTTAAAATTTGCAGTTGTTAGATAAGATAAGATAAGATAAGAAATAGGAACAGGAGTAGGCCATATGATCCTGGTTAACTATTGCCACTGGAAAAAGGCCTAGCTCTGTCAAGCCCATGTGGTGGCTGATGTGCAACGGTCAACACGCATTAAAAAAATCCACGCACTGGCATCTTCCACCCTCTCAATTGGAGTTCAGGACATAGAAACATAGAAAATAGGTGCAGGAGTAGGCCATTCGGCCCTTCGAGCCTGCACCACCATTCAATATGATCATGGCTGATCATGCAACTTTAGTATCCATTCCTGCTTTCTCTCCATACCCCTTGATCCCTTTAACCGCAAGGGTCACGTCTAACTCCCTTTTGAATATATCTAACTTTCTGTGGTAGAGAATTCCACAGGTTTACAATTCTCGGAGTGAAGTAGTTTCTCCTCATCTCGCTCTTAAATGGCTTACCCCTTATCCTTAGACTGTGACGCCTGGTTCTGGACTTCCCCAACATCGGGAACATTCTTCCTGCATCTAACCTGTCCAATTCCGTCAGAATCGAAGTTACCTTTCCTTAAGTTCAGGACCCTAGTGTCTGAATTAACTGTGTCACTCGCCATCTTAATGAAGAATTCTACCATATTATGGTCACTCTTCCCCAAGGAGCCTCGCACAACAAGATTGCTAATTAGGACTGGAATATAATTCATTGAAATATCTGTGAACTCATGTGGAAGCAAGTCATCCTCGTTCGAGGGACCGCCTATGATATGATGAAATAGTTTATTTGCTTTGTAGACTGCTACTCTGCAGAGGTTTTGAACACCAAGGTCCACCAATATCCTAAGCTGCCTTTCAATTTCATTCTTAATTCTTTTCGGAGTGCCTATGTGACCCATTTTTTTTCTTCCTATGTGTTGTATTTTATACTTATCCTTATAAATGTCATCTGCTATTGTTCTGCTCATTTACATATTTGTCTTACTCATTTTGCAGTTCCCACAATTGAACTGCCTTTCTTAAAATTGCATTATTTGCCAATTTGACTACAATGCATTGAGCTTCTGAATCCAAGTTCTAAACATAAATTAGAAACAGCAGGAGTCCCAACACTGTCACCTGGGGCACTCAATTTGACACAACCTCCGTCCCGATTAAGTCCTCTGACAACTACCCTCTGCTTCCAATACTTCAGCCATGCTCTTCTCCATTTCTAGGCTTTACCTTGAATCCTCATTGCTTCAAGCATTAACAGCAGCTGTTCATGCAGAATTTTGTTGGATGTCACTTCTTTGGAAAGATCAAGATTTTTTTCCTCCTTCTTCCCTGCCATTTTCCTTCTTCACCCCATCCCTTTCCTCCCCTCCTCTCCTCCAGGGTAGCATGGAGATACTATAATTAGTTTTAATGCCAATGAGCTAAGAGGAAAATCAGCCTGGGTTCTTGCTCCTGATCTCTATCTAGTGGCATGTACTTGAAAGTGCACATGTGGTTGTTATCTTGGGAGAGCATCAGTTTGAATGTGATGCCATCCACAGTCGACTAGTTTGCCACTTCCAAGGCTCAAACATGAAAAATAATGGCTTGGGTGACATACTGAAGGGCAACTGGCACATGTGGAACAATATTTCAATAGAAATGAATGCCTTCAGGAGAAGGAAGAAAAATAAAAAGATAAAAAGGAAAAGGAAAAGTAAGGAAAGAATTTATATAGCACCTTTCACAACGTCAGGACATCCCGAAGCACTTTACAGCCAATTAAGTACTTTTTGAAGTGTAGTCATTGTTGTAATGTAGGAATCACAGCGGCCAAGTTGCAAACGGCAACATCCCACCAACAGCAATGTGATAATGACCAGATAATCTGTTTTTGTGATGTTGATTGAGGGATAAATATTGGCCATGACGCAAGGGAGAACTCCCATGCTCTTCTTCGAATAGTGCCATGGGATCTTTTATTTCCACCTGATAAACTGAGGCCCTATCTGCTCTAACGAAAGACAGTCCTGCATTGGAGTGTCAGCCTAGATTTTTGGGCTCAAGTCTCTGGAGTGGGATTTGAACCCACGACCTTCTGACTCAAAGGCAAGAGTGCTACCCACTGAGCCACAGCCGAAAGACTCTCAGGAGGAACAAAAGAACATTGCCTTATTTGGTGATAACTCAAGATATCCCAGGTATAAAAAGAGGACGAGTTGGGAGAGGGTAAAATAGTATCAACATAGAGTAGCTTACTCCAGTTCTGTCAGAATAAAGGGCTGAAATGTCGATGTTTTGAATTGTACTCCACATTTGTAAAAATAAACTCATTGGCTATTATAAGGAGGGGAGAGAAACCATGCTGTAAATATATAAAAGTTTATATCTGATAAACTAATTGAAATAAATAGAAATAAATATCCTGGAGAAATTCTCAGAAGGGGATGATTGGGAGGCCTTCGTGGAACAACTCGACCAATACTTCGTGGCCAACGAGCTGGAAGGGGATGAGAATGCTGCGAAACAAAGGGCGATCCTCCTCATCGTCTGCGGGGCAACAACCTATGGCCGCATGAAGAATCTTCTTGCTCTAGTGAAACCAACAACCAAATCGAATGAAGAACTGTATACGCTGGTCCGGGAGCACCTAAATCCGAAGGAGAGCGTTCTGATGGCAAGTTATTGGTTTTACACATGTCAACGGTCTGAAGGCCAGGAAGTGGCGAGCTACGTTGCCGAACTAAGGTGCCTTTGCGAATTCGGTGGATTCTTGGAGCAAATGCTAAGAGACTTTTTTGTGCTTGGCATTGGCCATGAGGTTATCCTTCGCAAACTATTGACTGTTGAAACACCGAACCTGAGCAAAGCCATAACGATAGCCCAGGCATATATGTCCATCAGCGATAACACCAAACACATTTCACATCATAAAGAGCTAGTACTGTACACAAAGTAACGTCTTTTTCAGGCAGGAATGCATATGGCAGAATGTACACGCCTGCAGTTGCACGACCTCAGATGACCCAGAGTCTGCCATCAAACGTTAATGCGATGCAGTTAACACCTTGTTGCCGCTGCAGAGGTGATCATCGAACCCATCAATGCTGCTTCAAACACTATGTGTGCAAAGGCAGTGGAACAATGGGACACCTTCAGTGAACATACAGACGAGCTGCAAACACTGCAAACCACCTCGTTGTAGAGGAAGATCGATCTATGGTGGAAGAGACTCGAACCGAGGAGGCAGAAGTGTACGGAGTACACCTCTTCACCATGAAATGTCCACCAATCATGTTAAAAGTCAAACGGATGGAATTCCAGTATCCATGGAATTGGACATGAGTGCAAGTCAGTCTATGATGGGCAAAAAGGCCTTCAACAGGCTGTGGTGCAACAAGACACACAAGCCCAAGCTTAGCCCCATTCAGACCAAGCTGAGAACTTACACCAAAGACCTGTAATTGACAGTGCAGCAGTAAAAGTCTCCTGTGATGGAGCAGTGCATGAACTCCCACTATGGATTGTACCAGGAGATGGCCTCACACTGTTCGGCAGAAGCTGACTGGGGAAAATCCGCTGGAACTGGGACAACATCCGAGCGCTGTCATCCGTTGACGATGCCTCATGTGCCCAGGTTCTGAGCAAGTTTCCGTCGTTGTTTGAGCCAGGCATCGGAAGTTTCTCGGGGGCGAAGGTGCAGATCCACTTGGCTCCCGGTGCACGACCCATCCACCACAAGGCATGGGCGGTGCCATATATGATGCGAGAGAAAGTGGAGATCGACTGGATAGGCTGCAGCGAGAAGGCATAGTCGCGCCGGCAGAGTTCAACGAGTGGGCCAGTCCGATTGTTCCAGTCCTCAAGGACGATGGCACGGTCAGAATTTGTGGGGACCATAAAGTAACAATTAACCGTTTTTCACTGCAGGACCAGTACCCGCTACCCAAGGCAGACGATCCATTTGTGACTCTGGCCGGAGGAAAGATGTTCACCAAGTTGGACGTGACCTCGGCCAACATGACGCAGGAGTTGGCGGAATCTTTGAAAGGCCTCACCTGCATCAACACGCACAAAGATCTGTTCATCTACAATAGATGCCCGTTTGGGATTTGATTGGCTGTGGCTATTTTTCAAAGGAACATGGAGAGCCTGCAAAAGTCGGTTCCACGCACCGTGGTTTTCCAGGATGAAATATTGATCACAGGTCGGGACTCCATCGAACACTTGAAGAACCTGGAAGAGGTTCTAAGTCGGCTAGATTGGGTGGGACTCAGGTTGAAACACTTGAAGTGTATTTTCCTGGCACCAGAGGTCGAGTTCTTAGGGAGAAGAATCACGGCAGACGGCATCAAACCCACCGACGCCAAGACGGAGGCCATCAAGAACGCGCCGAGACCTCAGAACGTGACGGAGCTGCGGTCGTTCCTAGGACTCCTCAATTATTTTGGTCATTTCCTACCCGGGTTAAGCACCTTGCTAGAACCCCTACACGTGTTGCTACACAAGGGAGATGACTCGGTATGGGGGAAATCACAAGAGGCTTCTTTTGAGAAAGCCAGAAATCTGTTATGTTCCAACAAACTGCTTGTTCTGTATAACCCGTGTAAACGTTTAGTGCTAGCTTGCGATGCGTCTTTGTACGGGATCAGGTGTGTGTTTTAACAAGCAAACGAATCGGGAGCATTGCAACCGGTCGCCAATGCGTCTAAGAGTTTGTCCAAGGCCGAAAGGGCCTACACAGCATGATTGAAAAAGAAGCTCTGGCATGCATATATGGGGTAAAAAAAATGCACCAGTAACTGTTTGGTCTTAAGTTTGAGTTAGAAACTGACCATAAGCCGCTCATATCGCTATTTTCAGAGAGCAAGAGGATTAATACCAATCCCTCTGCTCACATCTAAAGATGGGCGCTGACGCTGTCTGCATATAACTAAGTGATCCGCCACAGACCGGGCACAGAGAACTGCGTTGATGCTCTCGGTCGGCTACCATTGCCCATCACCGGGGTGAAAATGGCACAGTCTGCAGTCTTGCTCTTGGTGATGGATGCATTTGAAAACGAAAAGTCACCCGTTATGGCCCGCTAGATCAGGACCTGGACTAGCCAGGATCCTTTACTGTCCCTGGTAAAAAAACTGTGTCCTCTCTGATCATAAGGGGTGGGTTAGGACGTAAATGTAGAGTCCTTGTCTCGTAGTAAAAGATCCTCTAGGAATGAGTGACCATAATATGGTTGAATTTCAAATTCAGTTGGAGGGTGAGAAAGTTGGTTCTCAAACCAGGGTCCAAAGCTTAAATAAAGGAGAGTACAAAGGTATGAGGGCAGAGTTGGCTAAAGTGGACTGAGAAAATAGATTGAAGTATGGGATGGTTGATGAGCAGTGGATGACATTTAAAGAGCTATTTCATAACTCTCAACAAAAATATATCCCAATGAGAAGGAAAGACTTTAAGAGAAGGGATAACCATCCATGGCTAACTAAGGAAATAAGGAAGGCTATCAAATTGAAAACAGAGGCATACAATGTGGCCAATAGTGGGAGGCCAGTGGATTGAGAAATTTTTAATAGCCAGCAGAGAACGACTAAAAAAGTGATTGAGAGGGAAGATAGATTATGAAAGTTGTTACGCTCATAATAAAGTGATGCAACTGAGTACTGTATGCAATTTGGTTTGATCCAAATGCTTTCTGCATGTTAGTCCATTGGCCAGGTTGACCTGAAACATCCTACTCCCTTCTTTGGCTATGACAGTGCCAGCTAGCCATTTGGGACCATGACCACAAGCTCAGTGCGACTTTTGCGGAGGCAGCGTCACAGAATGTCATTGCGAGTCGTGAGTCCAGCGAGACCATCATTGACCACACACAGAGTCTGGTGGCCTCTGGAAGTGATAGGGGAGTTCCAGAGTATGTGGCACATGCCAATGATCACACCACAGACTCGGGCACATCACAGGCACAAGCTTTGCATCAGCTTGGGCAGGTGATGCAGTCCATATCTGCCTCCATACTCTCTGCAATCCCCACTGTCCAATGGGGAAGTGATGGTGCCAAAGCAGACCAGCAAGGTGTGGGGAGATATTGTGCTACGATTGCTAAGACCTTGCCCTGTCAGAGAGTCAGTAGCTCCACGGAAATGCGAGGTGGTGTCATTCCTCAGAATGACAGCATTCCGGAACCCACCACTCACACGCCAACCATACTCCATAGATGGTTAACACCCCTGTTATGCTCATAATAAAGTAATGTTTGGCCGTAAGGGCCATATCTAACTCCCTTTTGAATATATCTAACAAACTAGCCTCAACAACTTTCTGCGGTAGAGAATTCCACAGGTTAACCACTCACCTCAGTCCTAAATGGCTTACCCCTTATTCTTAGACTGTGACACCTGGTTCTGGAACTCCCCAACAATGGGAACATTCTTCCTGCCTCTAACTTGTCCAATCCCATCAGAATTTTATGTTTCTATGAGATCCCCTCTCATTCTTCTAAACTCCAGTGGATACAAGCCCAGTTGATCCAGTCTCTCCTCATATGTCAGTCCTGCCATCCCGGGAATCAATCTGGTGAACCTTCGCTGTACTCCCTCAATAGCAAGAACGTCCTTCCTCAGATTAAGGGACCAGAACTGAACACAATATTCCAGGTGTGGCCTCACCAAGGCTCTGTACAACTGCAGTAAGACCTCCTTGCTCCTATACTTCGGGTTGCTCGTAGCTGTTTGTGAATCGCAGTTTGGTTTGGTCCAAATGCTTTATGCAAGTTAGTCCATTTGCGAGTTTGACCTGAAACACCCTACTCCCTTCTTTGGCTATGACAGTGTCAGCAAGCCATTTGGGACCAGGTCCATAGTTGAGTAAAATACAGGATCATTGACTTCAATATCACTTGACAAGTTTGCGCGATCATGGTACATGCTTTGTTGATGCCGTCTGCCCTTGACGTGATCATGGAGATCAGGGTGGACAAGAGAGAGCCTTGTTTTGAGCGCCCTTTTCATGAGCAGCTCGGCTGGTGCGGTAGCTGAACAGGTCTCAGGACAGGTGGGTCTGCAGGGAGCCTTCCGACACGCGTTTCAAGCTTTGCTTGATGGTCTGAATTGCCCGTTTTGCCTGGCTGTTGGATGCGGGCTTGAACGGGGCAGATGTGACATGCTTGATCCCATTGTGAGTCATGAATTCCTTGAATTCAGCACTCGTGAAGCACGGCCCATTGTCGCTGACAAGGACATCAGGCAGGCCGTGCATGGCGAACATGGCTTGTAGGCTTTCGATGGTGGCAGTGGACGTGCCTCCAGACATTATTACATACTCAATCCATTTTGAATAAGCATCGACAACAACTAAAAACATTTTGCCTAGAAACGGGCCCGCAAAGTCAACATGGATCCTAGACCACGATTGGAGGGCCATGACCACAATCTTAGCGGTGCCTCTCTGGGTGCATTGCTCAGTTGAGAGCAAGTGTTGCATTGGCGCACGCATGACTCTATGTCTGAGTTGATGCCAGGCTATCATACATGGGATCTGGCTATAGCTTTCATCATTACTATGCCTGGGTGGTACTGTGTGGGTCGTGTATGAATGTTTCCCTGCCTTTCTTGGGCAAAACCATGCGATTTCCCCACAAAAGACAGTCCGTCTATATGGACATTTCGTCTTTGCGCCACTGGGATACTGGACCAGCTCCCATGGAGGACACAGTTTTTTTAACATCGTGTCCGCGCTGGCCGGCAAAGAGCCTCATGGTCCTTGGTCAGCAGCCCTAAAGATTACATATGAACCTATGAACAATGACGGAAGGCAAAGAGCACCCAGCCCAACCAGTCTGCCTCACACAACTCCGACACACCTTATACTGAAACATTCTACACTCCACCCCAACCAGAGCCATGTGATCTCCCGGGAGAGGAAAAAAACAGATAAAAACCCAGGCCAATTTAGGGAGAAAAAAATCTGGGAAAATTCCTCTCCAACCCATCCAGGCGATCGAAACTAGTCCAGATCATCAACCTGGCTGTATTCTATTTCCTGCTGTACTTACCATTATATCTGCGCCGTCCAACAAAAGGTCATCCAGTCTAATCCCAATTACCAGCTCTAGGTCCATAAGCCTGCAGGTTACGGCACTTTAAGTGCCCATCCAACCATTTCTTAAAAGTGGTGAGGGTTTCTGCATCCACCACTCTTCCAGGCAGCGAGTTCCAGATCCCCCCAACCCTCTGCGTAAAGACCCCCCTCAAATCCCCTCTAAACCTTCCACCAACCACCTTAAAACTATGCCCCCTTGTAATAGACCCCTCCACCAATGGAAGTGGACCCTTACTATCCACTATGTCCAGGCCCCTCAATATTTTGTACACCTCAATGAGGTCTCCTCTCAACCTCCTCTGTTCTAATGAGAAGAAACCCAGCCTATCCAATCTGTCCTCATAACTAAGATTCTCCATTCCAAGAAGAATCCTAGTAAATCTCCTCTGCACCCTCTCTAATGCAATCAGGTCCTTTTTATAATACGGTGACCGGAACTGCACGCAGTACTCCAGCTGTGGCCTAACCAGAGTATTATACAATTTAAGCATAACCTCCCTGTTCTTGTATTCTATGCCTCGGCCAATAAAGGCAAGCATTCCGTATGCCTTCTTAACCACCTGGCCTGCTACTTTCAGGGATCTGTGGACTTGAATCTGATTGAATTATGGTCACTGGCACCCAAGTGCTCTCCCACTAATACCCCTTCAACCTGACCAGCTTCATTCCCCAAAACTAAATCCAAGTCCGACCCCTCTCGTGTTGGGCTTGCTATATACTGTCTAAAAGCATTCTCTTGAATGCATTTCAAGAATTCCGCACCCTCTATACCCTTCACACTAAATTTGTCTCAATCAATATTTGGATAGTTAAAACCCCCTACTATTACCAACCTATGGTTTTTGGACTTCACAGCAATTTGCCTACATATTTGCTCCTCTATCGCCCTCCCTCTGTTTTGGGGCCATAATACACGCCCAGTAGTGTGATCGCCCCTTTTTTATTTTTCAATTTGACCCATATGGCCTCATTTGATGATCCCTCTAACATATCATCCCACCTCACCACTGTAAGTTTCTTTAAACAGTACTGCAACCGCCCCCACTCCTCGCCTTTTCACCCCCCCTCTCTCTTTTGTCTAAAAATCCTGTAGCCAGGAATATTGATCTGCCAAACCTGCCCCTCTTTCAGCCATGTTTCTGTAATGGCTATAATGTCATACTCCCAAGTTTCTACCTGTGCTCATAGCTCACCTGCCTAATTCGTTATACTCCTTGCATTAAAGTATATACCATTCAGCACAGGACGACCTCCTTGCTTACTACATACTAAGCCTTGTTTCCTCTGTCTTACAGATTCACTTTCTAGATTCTTGCTATCCAATTTCTGCTTTACTTCCTTCCCTTTTGAATTCATTCTCAGGTTCCCATCCCTCTGCCAAGCTAGTTTAAACTCTCCCCAACAGCAGTAGCTTTATTGCAAGGGTGATAGAGTATAAAAGCAGAGAAGTCCTGCTACAACTGTACAGGGTATTGGTGAGGCCACACCTGGAGTACTGCATACAGTTTTGGTCTCCGTATTTAAGGAAGGATATACTTGCATTGGAGGCTGTTCAGAAAAAGTTCACTAGGTTGATTCCAGAGATGAGGAGGTTGTCTTATGAGGATAAGTTGAGCTATTTGGGCTTATACACATTGGAGTTCAGAAGAATGAGAGGTGATCTTATTGAAACTTGTAAGGTAATGAGAGGGCTCGATAGGGTGGATGCAGAGACGATATTTCCACTCATAGGGGAAACTAAAACGAGGGGACATAGCCTTCGAATAAGGGTCCACGCATTTAAAACTGAGATGAGGAGAAATTTCTTCACTCAGGAGGGTTGTTAATCTATGGAATTCTCCACCCCAGAGAAGGCTGGGTCATTGAATATATTTAAGGCGGAGATAGACAGATTTTTGAGCAATAAGGGAGTAAAGGGTTATGGGGAGCGGGCAGAGAAGTGAAGCTGAGCCCAAGATCAGATCAGCCATGATCTTATTGAATGGCGGAGCAGGCTCGAGGGGACAAATGGCCTACTCCTGCTCCTATTTCTTATGTTCTTATGTCTGGCGACAATAACAACTTGTATTTATACAACGCCTTTAACATAGTAAAACATTGCAAGGCTCTTCACAGGAGTATTATAAGACAAAATATTAACACCGAACCACATAAGGAGAAATTAGGGTAGATGACCAAAAGCTTGGTCAAAGAGGTAGGTTTAAAGGAGTGTCTTAAAGGAGAAGAGAGAGGTAGAGAGGTGAAAAGGTTTAGGGAGGGAATTGCAGAGCTTGGGGCCGAGGCAGCAGAAGGCACAGCCACCAATGGTTGAACAATTATAATCAGGGATGCTCAAGAGGGCAAAATTAGAGGGGTGCAGATGCCTTGGGAGGTTGTGGGGTTGGAGGAGATTAGAGAGAGAGGGAGGGACGAGGCCATGGAAGGAGCGAATGTAGGTCAGTGAGCACTGGGGTGATGGGTGAATGGGACTTGATGTGAGTTAGGACACGGACAGCTGAGTTTTGAATGACTTCAAGTTTACGTAGGCCAGCCAGGAGTGCGTTGGAATAGTCAAGTCTAGAGGTAATTGTTATGTATCTAAACATTACCAATGTGTAAGACGTGCCACCAGGGGGTGCATCTGTAGGAGACCCAAGGGTCACCTGCACACCCTGGCAAGCAGGTATAAAAGACAGTCTACCACGCTGCCTCCCCACTCTGGAATTACAATAAAGAGACCAAGCTCACAACAGTTTGAGCTTAAGATATACAGCCTTGTGGAGTTATTCTAAACATAACAATTGGTGATGAGTAATAGATCACAAACTTTCACACAGTTATGGCTGCTGTTGGTATTCTTGAGAGGTTTGTTGAGGGTGATAGTTGGGAAGCCTTCATTGAGTGTCTTGACCAGTACTTCGTGGCCAACGAGCTGCATACGGAAGAAACCGCGATCAAGCGCAGGGTGATTCTCCTCACCATTTGTGGGTCCACGATATATGGCCTCATCAAAAATCTGCTAGCACTGACGAAACTAACGGACAAGACATATGAAGAGTTGTGCACGCTGAAGGAGAGCATCTTGATAGCCAGGTATCGCTTTAATACGCACCACCGCTCCGACTGCCAGGATGAGGAGAGCTATGTTGCTGACCTAAGACGCCTTGTGGGACCGTGTGCATTTGCTGGATTTTTGGGGGAAGTGTTGCGGGACTTTTTCATGCTTGGAATCGTGTCCACTGGATTCCTTGATCTGAGCAACGCCATCACGAGAGCCCAGGCTTTTATGTCCACGAACATTAACACTAAACAGATATCACTGCAGCATCGGAACTCACCGGCAAGTACCGTGCATAAAATAATGCTTTCAGCAAACAGAACAGTACATGGCAGGGCCTACACGCCCGCAGAGGCCAGACCTAGGATGACTCAAAGTCCGCTGTGGGACGTGAATGCGAATCCATTAGCACCGTGTTGACGCTGCGGGGGTAATCATTGAGCCCATGAATGTCGATTCTAGCACTACGTGTGCAAGGGCTGTGGAATAAAGGGGCACCTCCAGCGAATGTGCAGATGTGCTGCGACTCACCACATGGCAGAGTCGGCAGAAGATGACCGATCCAGTGCGGATCACGCTGAACGAGTAAGAGAGGCAACTCAATTTACAATATACATTAATGATTTAGACAAAGGAATTGAATGTAATATCTCCAAGTTTGCAGATGACACAAAGTTGGATGGCAGTGTGAGCTGTGAGGAGGATGCTAAGAGGCTGCAGGGTGACTTGAACAGGTTAGGTGAATGGGCAAATGCATGGCAGATGCAGTAGAATGTAGATACATGTAAGGTTATCCATTTTGGTGGCAAAAACAGGAAGGCAGATTATTATCTGAATGGTGACAGATTCGGAAAAGGGGAGGTGCAACGAGGCCTGGGTGTCATGGTACATCAGTCATTGAAAGTTGGCATGCAGGTACAGCAGGCAGTGAAGAAGGCAAATGGCATGTTGGCCTTCATAGCGAGAAGATTTGAGTATAGGAGCAGGGAGGTCTTACTG
This sequence comes from Pristiophorus japonicus, assembly GCF_044704955.1. NCBI lineage: Eukaryota > Metazoa > Chordata > Chondrichthyes > Pristiophoridae > Pristiophorus > Pristiophorus japonicus. Next base: position 160,960,559 of record NC_091978.1, read on the forward strand.
CAGTTGTACAGGGCCTTGGTGAGGCCACACCTTGAATATTGTGTACAGTTTTGGTCTCCTAATCTGAGGAAGGACATTCTTGCTATTGAGGGAGTGCAGCAAAGGTTCACCAGACTGATTCTCGGGATGGCAGGACTGACATATGAAGAAAGATTGGATCGACTAGGCTTATATTCACTGGAATTTAGAATAATGAGAGGGGATCGGAGAGAAACATGTAAAATTCTGATGGGATTGGACAGGTTTCTTTTTTATATCAGTAAGTAACCTGTTAACATTGTTGTCGCCAAATTAAGTTAATCTAGGGGTTAAGTCATGGCAGGAGAGCTCGGACACGTGATATGCTCCTCCTGTACCATGTGGGAACTCAGGGACACTTCCGGTGTCCCTGACGACGACGTGTGCAGGAAGTGTATCCGCCTCCAGCTCCTGACGGACCGCGATGCAGAATTGGAGCTGAGGGTGGATTCACTCTGGAGCATCCACGATGCTGAGAATCACGTGATTAGCACGTGTAGCGAGTTCGTCTTACCGCAGGTAAAGGGTCCACAGCCAGAAAGTGAATGGAAAACCAACAGGAAGGGCAGTGCAGTGCGGTCATCCCCCTGCAAAACAGATACACCGCTTTGAGATCTGCTGGGGGGAGATGACACATCAGGGGAGGGCAGCAGCAGCCAAGTTCAAGGCACCGTGACTGGCTCTGCTGCACAGGAGGGCAGGAAAAGTGTGGGAGAGTGATAGTGATAGGGGATTCAATTGTAAGGGGAATAGCTAGGCGTTTCCGCGGCCACAACCGAGACTCCAGGATGGTATGTTGCCTCCCTGGTGCAAGGGTTAAGGATGTCTCGGAGCGGGTGCAGGACATTCTGAAAATGGAGGGTGAACAACTAGTTGTCGTGGTGCACATTGGTACCAACGATATAGGTAAAAAAAATGGGATGAGGTCCTAAGAAACAAATTTAAGGAGCTAGGAGCTAAATTAAAAAGTAGGACCTCAAAAGTAGTAATCTCGGGATTGCTACCAGTGCCACGTGCTAGTCAGAGTAGGAATTGCAGGAAAGCTCAGATGAATACGTGGCTTGAGCAGTGGTGCAGCAGGGAGGGATTCAAATTCCTGGGGCATTGGAACCGGTTCTGGGGGAGGTGGGACCAGTACAAACCGGACGGTCTGCACCTGGGCAGGACCGGAACCAATGTCCTAGGGGGAGTGTTTGCTAATGCTGTTGGGGAGGAGTTAAACTAATATGGCAGGGGGATGGGAACCAATGCAGGGAGACAGAGGGAAGCAAAATGGAGACAGAAGCAAACGACAGAAAGGAGATGAGTAAAAGGGGAGGGCAGAGAAACCCAAGACAAAAAACAAAAAGGGCCACTTTGCAGCAAAATTCTAAAGGGTCAAATTATATTAAAAAGGCAAGTATGAAGGCTCTGTGCCTCAATGCGAGGAGTATTCGGAATAATGTGGATGAATTAACTGTGCAGATAGCAGTTAACGGATACGATGTGGTTAGCATCACGGAGACATGGCTCCAAGGTGACCAAGGCTGGGAACTCAACATCCAAGGCTATTCAACATTTAGGAAAAATAGACAGAAAGGAAAAGGAGGCGGGGTGGCGTTGCTGGTTAAAGAGGAAATTAATGCAATTGTAAGGAAAGACATTAGCTTGGATGATGTGGAATCAGTATGGGTGGAGCTACGGAATACCAAAAGGCAGAAAACGAGAATGGGAGTTGAGTACAGACCTCCAAACAGTAGTGATGTTGGGGAGGGCATCAAACAGGAAATTAGGAGTGCATGCAATAAAGGTGCAGCAGTTATCATGGGTGACTTTAATATGGATATAGATTTGGCTAACTAAACTGGAAACAATACAGTGGAGGAGGATTTCCTGGAGTGCATAAGGAATGGTTTTTTAGACCAATATGTCGAGAAACCAACTAGGGGGGAGGCCATCTTAGACTGGGTGTTGTGTAATGAGAGAGGATTAATTAGCAATCTCGTTGTGCAAGGCCCCTTGGGGAAGAGTGACCATAATATGGCGGAATTCTACATTAGGATGGAGAAGGAAGCAGTTAATTCAGAGACCATGGTCCAGAACTTAAAGAAGGGTAACTTTGAAGGTATGAGGCGTGAATTGGCTAGGATAGATTGGCGAATGATGCTTAAGGGGTTGACAGTGGATGGGCAATGGCAGACATTAAGAGACCACATGCATCGGCAACTTCATAGGCGACAAAGTGCAGATCCATCTAGTCCCTGATGCACGACCCGTTCATCACAAGGCCCGAGCGGTTCCATACATGATGCGAAAGAAAGTTGATATCGAGCTGGACAGACTTCAACGAGAGGGGATCATATCGCCAGTCGAGTTCAAAGAGTGGGCCAATCTAATTGTGCCGGTTTTGAAGAGCGACGGGTCGGTCAGAATCTGCGGGGACTACAAGGTAACAATTAACTGAGTCTCATTGCAGGACCAGTACCCACTACCCAAAGCGGATGACCTGTTTGCAACGCTAGCAGGGGGGATGTCGTTCACCAAGCTGGATCTAACCTCTGCTTACATGATACAGGAGCTGGCTGAACCTTCGAAAAAATTGACATGCATCAACTCGCACAGAGGACTCTGCATATACCACAGCTGCCCCTTTGGGATTTGCTCAGCTGCGGCCATCTTCCAGAGGAACATGGAGAATCTGCTGAAATCAGTTCCGCGCACAGTGGTGTTCCAAGACGACATCTTGATCACTGACCACAACACCACTGAACTCTTGCACAACCTGGAAGAGGTACTCAAGCGACTGGACAGAGTGGGACTCAGGCTGAAACGCTCCAAGTGTGTCTTCTTGGCGCCAGAGGTCAAATTTCTGGGGAGAAAGATTGCGGCGGACGGCATCAGACCCACTGACTCCAAGACGGAGGCCATCAAGAATGCACCCAGACCACAGAATGTGATGGAGCTGCGTTCATTCTTGGGACTCCTCAACTATTTTGGAAACTTTCTACCGGGGTTGAGCACTTTGCTGGAACCAATGCATTTATTACTATGCAAGGATGACGACTGGGTTTGGGGTAAATCTCAAGAGACAGCCTTTAACAAGGCCAGAAACCTGCTATGTTCGAACAAGTTACTTGTATTGTATAACCCGTGTAAACATTTAGTACTAGCTTGTGATGCATCTTCGTACGGGGTCCGTTGTGTGTTACAGCAAGTCAATGGGTCAGGCAAACTGCAACTGTTTGCATTAATGACCAGAAGCTTATCCAAGACTGAAAGTGCCTACAGTATGGTTGAAAAAGAAGCATTAGCATGCGTATACGGGGTTAAAAAAATGCACCAATACCTACTTGGGCTCCGGTTCGAGCTCGAAACCGACCACAAGCCGCTCATTTTGTTGTTCTCAGAAAGCAAAGGTATTAACATCAATGCTTCGTCCAGCATCCAAAGATGGGCGCTAACATTATCTGTGTATGATTATGTAATCCGTGGATGCCCTCAGTCGGCTACCATTGCCCACCATCGGGCTGGAAATGGCGTAACCCGCAGACTTGCTCCTTGTAATGGATGCTTTTGAGAGCAATGGGTCACCCGTCACGACTCGCCAGATCAGGACCTGGACTAGCCAGGACCTGCTGCTATCACTAGTAAAAAGCTGCGTCCTCAAAAGGGAGCTGGTCGGCAGTCCCAGGGGAAATGCAAGACGAAATTCAGACTGCCTCCTCTGGGGGAATCATGTAATTTTGCCAAAAAAAGGCAAGGAAACGTTTATACGCGACCTACACAGTACCCACCCAGGCATAGTCATGATGAAGGCTATCGCCAGGTCGCACGTTTGGTTGCCCGGCATTGACTGGAATTGGAGTCATGCGTACACCAATGCAACACTTGCTCAGTTGAGCAATGCACCAAGGGAGGCCCCACTGAATTTGTGATCATGGCCCTCCAAACCGTGGTCAAGGGTCCATGTAGATTTTGCTGGCCTCTTTCTAGGAAAGATGTTCTTAGTAGCAGTGGACGCTAACTCTAAATGGATTGAATGTATAATAATATCATCATGTATGTCCACTGCCACCATTGAAAGCCTCCGGGCCATGTTCGCCAGCCATGGTTTTCACGACATCCTTGTTAGTAACAATGGACCATGCTTCACCAGCTCAGAATTCAACGAGTTCATGACCCACAACGGCATCACGCATGTCAGGTCTGCACCATTTAAGCCCGCATCCAATGGTCAAGCGGAACGGGCAGTCCAAACCATTAAGATGAGCTTGAAACGTGTGACGGACGGTTCCCTGCAGACCCAGTTTATCTCGGATTCTGCTCAGCTACCGCACATGACCCCACTCACTTACCGGGGTTCCCCCTGCAGAATTGCGAATGAAGAGAGCGCTCAAAACCAGGCTCTCCTTAGTCCACCCGGATCTCAATGATCATATAGAAACCTGGCGTCACCGGCATAACATGTACCACAATCGCTCGGTTGTATCACGCGATATTGAAGTTAATGACCCAGTGTTTATTCTTAATTATGGTCATGGCCCCAAATGGGTTGCTGGCACTGTGTTAGCCAAGGAGGGGAATAGAGTGCTTGTTGTCAAACTTTTGAACGGACAAAAGTGCAGAAAGCACTTGGATCAGATCAAACTGCAGTTCAGTGACAATCAAGAACAGTTTGAAGAGGACATTACCATCATTGATCCACTCCCACACACCCAACCAGCAATCAACCTCGCGGTCTACCACGAGGATGAACCCACCATGCCCGACAGTCCGATCAGAGCAGCCACACCGCAGTGCAGCAATGATCCGACCGACTCACCCATGCCAGGACTTCAACTCAGGCGATCAACCCGGGAATGCAGAGCCCCAGATCATCTCAACTTGTAAATAACTTGTACATAAGACTTTGGGGGGAATTATGTTATGTATGTAAATATTACCAATGTGTAAGACTTGCCACCAGGAGGCGCACCTCTGGGAGGCCCAAGGGTCACCTGCACACCCTGGGCAAGCAGGTATAAAAGGCAGTCTACCAAGGTCACAACAGTTTGAGCTTAAGATATGCAGTCTTGTGGAGTTATTCTAAACGTAACAGTAATAAAGGCAGGTTTCACAAGGCCTGCAATACCCAACCAGCCACTGTTACATTTAAAATGGTTGTTAAATCTGAGGCACACCATCCTCATTGTAATATTTAAATGGTTGACCCACCTCCTCGAGTTCAAACAGATTAAAACAAGTGGAAGCACCGATACATATTCCATCATCCCGCTCCCTTTACCTGTACAGCTGGAGTGACACTGGTTTGAGGCTCCCGAACAGGATGATCTACAAACCGGGCACTGCTGTCAGTAGTGTGTTTCCCATCGATCCCCTGAGGTCTTGCTGATCTTTCCTGGACAGAATCAATAGCGGAGCCAGGAAACTCTTTTTGGAGTTTATCTGCAAAACAAAAAACATTAAACCGTGCCACCCGACCTGGATGACACACCAGACATTTACAAGGCCCTTTTTTTCCTTTTTTTGGTTTTTTTTTTGTGTTTTTCTTTTCTTTTTTTTTTTGGGCACTAAAATCACAATTTTCCAGTGCCCCCTATAAAAGGGAAGGGGACACTAAAAGCACCGGCATTTAAAACAAATTAAACTTTAAAACGTAAAATCAAATTAAAATTTGGTTGCCGGGCGTGATGATGCACTCCAGTCCCTCCGGTGCCCACCTCTCGCGGAAGGCCGCGAGCGTACCGGTGGACACCGCGTGCTCCATCTCCAAGGACACCCTGGACCGGATGTAAGAGCGGAAGAGAGGCAGGCAGTCAGGTTGAACGACCCCCTCGACCGCCCGCTGCCTGGACCGGCTGATGGCACCCTTGGCCGTGCCCAGGAGCAGTCCTACGAGGAGGCCTTCGGACCTACCCGCTCCCCTCCGCACAGGGTGCCCAAAGATCAGGAGAGTGGGACTGAAGTTAAGCCAGAATTTCAGGAGCAGCCCCTTCAAATAATAATAGCGGAGCCAGGAAGCAACTGAAGCTGCTGCCCAGCTGGAGCAGAGAAACAGCCGAGTGTTTAGTGATTGTACACATGGCCAGGGTGCAGGGCAAGTTGAGGAAGAGGTGGGGCCTGACCAGGTGCCGGCTCCAGCTGGGGACAAGCGGAGGTAGAGGGTGGGGAGCACACTTGGTGCCGGCCATTGGTCTGAAGTGAACAGATCGGCGCAGACACGTCGGGCAGAATGGCCTCCGTCTGTGCCATAAATTTCTATGATTCTATGAGTTTGCCGAGAGCCAGGGCTCGCATTGTTAACTCAGTCAGATTGTTTCATGCGAAAAAGCAGAACTTAACGCGTCCTTTTCTAAACATGACTGTGCCATTATTCCTTGCTCCCCGCCCCCCCCCATCAGGGAATGGTTCAGTCCCGCTCCCGAGACAGCAAGAGAGAAATAGAAAGCCGCTAAGTTAATTTCCCAGATACACCGAAAAGACTTACTCCCGGATTGCAGTGGAACCTACAGATGCAGACTGGTCTTTTGAAGGAGATGGATATTTAGATCTGCTTCCCAGATGATTATCCTTTAGAGGTGTTTACTGTGGATATCTCCGAATCTTACTCTTCAGATTATTTCGCGGGCCCCCTGGAAAGTCTCAATGGACCCCCAAGGGTCTTCGGAACTCAGTTTGAGAAACACTGGTCTATGACAATAGCACAAAATGTTTGGGATTACAGATTATGGCTCCCCTTGGAATGATTAACTAATTAACACTACAGACCGATTACTTAGCCAAAACAAACTAACACCTTGGAAGAGAATCTAGCAAACAATCTGTTCTGAGCTGAGAGTTTCTGCTGCCAGGAATACTTCTGTGACCTTGGGAGCTAACCCTTTACACTCTAATTCTAAAAATATAAGCTCCAAAAAGTCTACATGGAATAACCCATTTTGACATATAACTCCTCCCAAAAGGTCCTGTGCACACGAGTACAGTGGGTCACTTTTGAGCACCCTGCTCACTGTGCTAAGCATTTCACTATGCCTGCTGGTCCTTTCAGGTCCCAGAATTTCACAAGCTGTGCCACTCCTGTGCCAGGTGCCTGTGAAACCTTGCTCCGACCATGGTTCTATGCATTGTGCAGCAAAGTGTGGCTGAGCTGGCAATGAATGGCTTCTGTTAGTCCTTTGACCAAAACACCATGCACTGCCAGCAATTTCCAATGATAAACAGCAGGGTGCTGCTCACAGTGTTTGCCACTGGTTGTCCACAATTGTTTAACCACCACTCTGAAGCAACTGTGTCTGATGATTGATTCACTTTTCTCGCAGCCATGTAAGAAACAGTGCCCATCCTGATACGTCCTTACTACACAGTATAAATTCACACGAGGCCCATGCTTGAGAGAAGGTCAGTCTGTGACCTGTCCTTTATTCCTTAGCACTCAAGTGATGAAGGTGGGTGGAGCTTCCCCTTTTATACCTGAAGGTCCAGGTTAGGAGTGTCTCCCACCTAGTTGTCAGTGTTCTCTTCGGTGTACAACTTCGGTCAGTTTATACATGGGTTACAATGCTGGTTGAATACATGACATCACCTCCCCCCCCCCCAAAGTCTTATTGGGATCACAGGTTGAGTCTCTCTGGTGGTTTACGCTCCCTTGTAGAGCGCCTGAGTTCGGGCTCTGGTTGTTGGGCGCTGGCCTGGGTGTCTGCTGTTTGCAGTGCCTCAGGCCTGTCCGGACTGCCCACAGTGACTGGGCTCTCCTCCCTTTGGTTCCGGTGTTCGGTCACCTGTGGTGGAGTGAACTCTATATCGTGTTCTTCCTCTGCTTCTTCTATGGGGTTGCTGAACCTCCTTTTTGTTTGATCCACGTGTTTGCGGCAGATTTGTCCATTGGTAAGTTTAACTACCAGAATCCTATTTTCCTCTTTGGCAACCACTGTGCCTGCGAGCCATTTGGGCCCTGCAGCGTAGTTGAGGACAAAAACAGGATCATTTACATCAATACATCGCGCCCTCGCATTCCTGTCATGGTAGTGATATTGTGACTGGCGCCTGCTCTCGACAATTTCTTTCATGGTGGGGTGTATAAGGGATAATCGGATTTTGAGCGTCCTTTTCATTAGTAGCTCTGCGGGTGGAACCCCTGTGAGCGAGTGTGGTCGGGATCTATAGGCCAACAGGAGGCGTGATAAGTGGGTTTGTAGCGAACCCCCTTGGAATCTGAGCATCCGCTGTTTGATTATCTGCACTGCTCGTTCTGCCTGGCCATTTGAGACCGGCTTGAACGGTGCCGTTCTAACATGGTTAATTCCATTGCCTGCCATGAAGTCCTGGAATTGAGTGCTTGTGAAGCACGGGCCATTGTCGCTGACCAAGATGTCCGGTAGACCGTGGACGGCGAACATTGCCCGTAGACTTTCTATCGTGGCAGAGGATGTGCTTGAATTTAAAATGTCACTCTCGATCCATTTGGAGTAGGCATCTACTACAACCAAAAACATTTTCCCCATGAAAGGACCTGCGTAGTCCACATGGATGCGTGACCAAGGCTTGGCGGGCCATGGCCAGGGACTAAGGGGGGCTTCCTTGGGCGCATGGCCCAGCTGGGCACACGTGTTGCACCTGCGAACACAAAGTTCCAGATCTGCGTCTATCCCTGACTACCAAACGTGTGACCTGGCAATTGCCTTCATCGTGACAATGCCCGGGTGCCCATTGTGAAGTTCTCTGATGAACACCTCTCTGCCCATCTGGGGCATGACTACGCGGTTTCCCCACAGTAGGCAATCGGCCTGAATCGAGAGTTCATCCTTGCGCCTGTGAAATGGTTTAAATTTCTCAGGGCATGCCCTGTACGTGGCTGCCCAGTCCCCATTCAGGACACATTTCTTGACTAGAGACAATAGCGGGTCTCTATTTGTCCAGACTTTAATCTGACGGGCTGTCACGGGTGAGCCTTCGCTTCCGAAAGCTTCAACAGCCATGACTATCTCAGCACCATGCTCGGTAGCCCCCTCAGTGGTGGCTAGTGGGAGCCTGCTGAGTGCATCGGCGCAGTTTTCGGTGCCCGATCTGTGCCGAATTGTGTAGACATAGGCAGCTAACGTGAGTGCCCACCTCTGTATGCGGGCCGATGCGTTTGCATTTATGGCCTTGTTGTCGGCCAAAAGGGACATTAGGGGTTTGTGATCTGTCTCCAGCTCAAATTTCCTGCCAAACAGGTACTGGTGCATTTTCTTTACCGCATATACACATGCGAGCGCCTCCTTTTCTACCATCCTGTAGCCCCTTTCTGCCTGGGACAGACTCCTGGAGGCATAAGCTACCGGCTGTAACTGACCCTTGGCATTGACATGCTGCAACACACACCCGACACCATAGGATGACGCATCGCACGTTAACACAAGTTTCTTACATGGGTCATATAGCGTTAACAGATTGTTGGAACATAACAAATTGCGTGCTCTATTAAAAGCCCTTTCCTGGCTGTCCCCCTAGACCCATTCGCGACCTTTGCGTAGGAGCACGTGTAGCAGCTCTAGCAGCGTGCTCAATTTGGGAAGAAAGTTACCAAAATAGTTCAGGAGCCCCAGGAACGAACGCAGCTCCGTCGTGTTACGGGGTCTGGGTGCTCTCTGGATCGCTTCCGTCTTGGATGCAGTAGGGCTGATCTTGTCTGCTGCTAACCTCATCCCCAGGAATTCTACCTCTGCAGCTAGGAAGACGCACTTCACCTTTTTCAGTCGCAGACCTACCCGGTCCAGCCTGCGTAGCACCTCCTCCAGGTTGTGGAGGTGTTCTTCAGTATCGTAACCCATAATGAGGATGTCGTCCTGAAAAACCACCATCCCTGGAATCGACTTGAGGAGGCTTTCCATATTTTGTTGGAAGATCGTGGCGGCCGAGCGAATCCCGAACGGACATCTGTTGTACTCAAACAACCCCTTGTGTGTCGTGATGGTGGTCAGCTTCTTCGACTCACTCGCCAGCTCCTGGGTCATGTAAGCTGAGGTCAGGTCCAATTTTGAAAAAAGTTTGCCACCGGATAGCGTCGCAAAGAGGTCCTCCGCTCTCAGTAGCGGGTACTGGTCTTGGAGTGACACCCGATTGATGGTGGCCTTGTAATCGCCACATATCCTGACCGACCCATCCGCCTTGAGCACCGGCACAATCGGGCTCGCCCAGTCACTGAATTCGACTGGCGAGATGATGCCTTCCCTCAACAGGCGGTCCAATTCGCCTTCTATCTTTTCCCGCATCACGTACAGCACCGCTCTGGCCTTATGGTGTACTGATCTGGCGTCCGGGTTTATGTGAATCACTACCTTGGCCCCCATGAAAGTACCAATGCCGGGTTGAAATAATGAGTCAAATTTGTCCAGGACCTGTGAGCATGATACTCGCTCCACAGAGGAAATTGCATTGACATCGCCCCATTTCCAGTTCATGACAGCAAGCCAACTCCTCCCCAGTAGTGCGGGACCGTCCCCTGGGACAATCCAGAGTGGCAACCTGTTCTCCGAATCTTTGTGGGTCACAACTACCGTGGCTCTGCCTAGCACCGGAATGATCTGCTTTGTGTAAGTCCGTAGCTGTGCGTCAATCGGCGATAATTATGGCCTCCTGGCCTTGGATGCCCACAACTTTTCGAACTGTTTGATACCCATCAGGGACTGGCTGGCACTCGTGTCTAACTCCATTGATACTGGGATACCATTGAGGAGCACTTTCATCATTATCGGTGGCGTCCTGGTGTATGAACTGTATACGTGCTCCACATGAACTCGCTGAACTTCAGCTTCCAGCGATTTCCCCCAGTGTCCATTTCTGCAATTTCTGCAGGTATTTTGCTCATCTCTGCAAACTCCGAATGAATGTATGTCTCCACGCCTCCAGCATGAGTTGCGGTTTGAAACAAAAGGTCCCTTGCCAGTCGATCGTCCCTGACTGCCCCTGTTATTGTCCTTGAGTGCACCATTAACAGGTGTTGATGGCCCCGTTACTGGCCGCATTGTCCCTTGCAATGGTGTGAATCGCTGTTCAGCTTGCCATTGTTTCTGTCGAACTCCCCCTCTGGGTTCGACTACATGTTGGGACATGCCTGACTGCCCTTGTCTGCCTGGAGAACAGTGTGCTGCTTTAACAATGTTGAATCTCTGTCCCAACCATTCTTTAACACAGTACCTCTCGTCTGTTCTGCTAGTGGCCATGCTCGCATGGTTTAAATCCCAGTTTCTTGTCGCCATTGATACGTCCTTACTACACAGTATAAATGCACACGAGGCCCATGCTTGAGAGAAGGTCAGTCTGTGACCTGTCCTTTATTCCTTAGCACTCAAGTGATGAAGGTGGGTGGAGCTTTCCCTTTTATACCTGAAGGTCCAGGTTAGGAGTGTCTCCCACCTAGTTGTCAGTGTTCTCACGGTGTACCACTTAGGTCAGTTTATACATGGGTTACAATGCTGGTTGAATACATGACACATCCTACTCCACTTCAGTAAAATCCCTCTCCCGTGGGGGCTATGCCCAACAGGGTATCGAGCATACTTTGATCAGCTAGTAGAAAAGACAGTGAAGGATTTCCTGGCAAAGAATCAGGCACAAGACAATTGGGGGTCGTGCAATGAGAAGGAGACACTAGCAAAGTTAAATGTGACAGAGGCCAGAGAGAGACAAAGAAAGAGAAGCAGATTGAGATTAGGATAACTAAAGAAAGAGTAGGGCCTATTAGAGACATAAAGGTAATCTGTGCGTGGAGGTGGAAGAAGTGGGTGTGATTCTTAATGAATACTTTACATCTGTTTTCACAAAAGAGCGGGGCGATTCAGGTATTGAAATCAGGGAGGAGGAGTGTGAAATATTAAATGAAATAAACATAGTGAGAGAGGAAGTATAAAGGGGCTTAGCAGCTTTGAAAGTGGATAAATCCCTAGGCCCGGATGAAATGTATCCCAGGCTGTTAAGAGAAGCAAGAGAGAAAATAGCAGAGGCTCTGACCATCATTTTCCAATCCTCTCTGGCTACAGGTGTGGTGCCGGAGGACTGGAGAACTGCTAACATTGTACCGTTGTTTAAAAAGGGAGAAAAGGATAGACCAAGTATAGTCCTGTCAGCCTAACCTAAGTGGTGGGAAAATTATTGGAAAAAATTCTTAAGGACAGGATAAATCTTTAATTAGAAAGACACGGATTAATCAAGGACAGTCAGCATGGGTTTGTTAAGGGAAGGTCGTGTCTGACTAACTTGATTGAATTTGAAGAGGTAACAAGGAGGGTCAATGAGGGTAGGTGTTTGATGTGCTGTATATATACCTTAGCAAGGCTTTTGTTAATGTCTCACATGGCAGACTGGTCACGAAAGTAAAAACCCATGGGATCCAAGGCAAAGTGGCAAATTGGATCCAAAACTGGCTCAGAGGCAGGAAGCAAAGGGTAATGGTCGATGGTTATTTTTGTGACTGGAAGGCTGTTTCCAGTGGGGTTCCGTAGGGCTCAGTACTAGGTCCCTTGCTTTTGGTGCTACACATCAATGATATAGCGCTAGATTTTCCATTATTTTTGCATGCATACCGCCCACTGACCGTCCATTTTAACGCTGAATGAGATGTAATGCCCATATATCACCCATTTAGCCACAAAATGGAAAATAACGCCCATTTCTCGGTCACTTATCGGCGAGCGTTACTTTTGGCATGTACGTAACGCAGATAAAAAATAATACCGGCCACTTTTTTTGGCGAAAAGATCAGAATGGGCGAAACCAATGCCCATATCGCCCCGCTTTACTTTCGGCACATAACTAAAGCCGAGATTTAAGAATACCACCTGGCCACTGTTTTTTGTCGTAAAGATCACATTTGCTGAAACTAACGCCCAGAAAATCGGGCAGCATTACTTTCGGCACCTCGCACACATCTCGCCGACAATATTGCTCGTTGAAAAAACCGCTGTGAAAAAGTTGAACTGACCTGAACTAGTTACAGCGGTATGGATGCCATTTTCTAAATCGCAGGTCGCAACATGTAAAAGGCTGCTCTGCTTCAACTTCGGGGTAGTTTGGATGTACTCTGGAGGTCTTTTAAGGTGATGTGAACATCTGAACAAATTTATTTTCATAATGTGGACGATTAGAATTTACTTTAGGTGTCTTAGTGGGGACATTTATTGCTTGTGAAGAATCGGTATGATACGGATAGCTATTGGAATGGGGCCAGCCATTTCTCAGCCTGTCTGGACGACGCTTGTGTCTGTGCACATTCAGAGGCTGAACTCCAAGTCATAGTCAACATCTTCACCGAGGCGTACGAAAGCATGGACTCTGTAAGACAAAGTCCTCCACCAACCTGACCCCGCCACACAGCACTGCCCCTCAGTCATCAAGATCCATGGCGCGGCCCTGGATAATGTGGATCACTTTCCGTATCTTGGAAGCCTATTATCAGCAAGGGCAGACATCGACGATGAGGTTCAACATCGCTTGTGTGCCCATGGAAGAGAGTGTTCGAAGATCAGGCCTTCAAATCTGGCATCAAGCTTATGGTCTACAGGGCAGTAGTGATACCCGCCCTCCTGTATGGCTCAGAGACGTGGACCATATAGAGTAGACACCTCAAATTGCTGGAGAAATACCACCAACGATGTCTCTGCAAGATCCTGCAAATCTACTGGGAGGACAGATGCACCAACGTTAGTGTTCTCGATCAGGCCAACATCCCCAGCATCAAAACATTGACCACACTCGACCAACTCCATTGGGCGGGCCACGTTGTTCGCATGCGTGACACAAGACTCCCAAAACAAGCGCTCTATTCGGAACTCCTACGCGGCAAGCGAGCCCCAGGTGGGCAGAGGAAACATTTCAAGGACATCCTTAAAGCCTCCTTGACAAAATGCAACATCCCCACCGATACCTCGGAGTCCCTGGCCAAAGACTGCCCTAAGTGGAGGAAGAGCATCCGGGAGGGCGCTGAGCACCTCGAGTCTCGTCGTCGAGAGCATGCAGAAAACAAGCGCAGGCAGCGGAAGGCGCTTGCGGCAAACCAGACTTCCCACCCACCCTTTTCTCCAACCACTGTCTGCCCCACCTGTGACAGAGACTGTAATTCCTGTATTGGACTGTTCAGTCACCTGAGAACTCACTTTTAAAGTGGAAGCAAGTCTTCCTCGATTTCGAGGGACTGCCTATGATGATGGCTCGGACCTGAATAAAAATGAACATTTTGACAAAGCGCTTGTGGAGAGGTGCTGCGCTTTATCCCCGGCAACCAAATTTTAATTTGATTTCATATGTTTTAAAGTTTAATTTGTTTTAACTGCTGGTTTTAGTGTCCCCCTCCCCTTTTATAGGGGGCAGTTGTAAATTATGATTTTACTGCCCCCCAAAAAAACAACAAAAATCACCAAACCGCCCCCCCCAAAAAAAAACCAAAAAAGGGCATGTGAAAAGTGTTTGGGGTGTCCCCCAGATCGGGGGGCACTTGATTTAATGTTTAATTTTGTTTACCCCAAATGAGTTGTGGAGAGGCGCTGCACGAGCACGAGCGGAGGAGGAGACACAGGGGGGTGGTACTTGAGCCGAGTGGGCGCGGCTACAGTCCGGAGCCCCGCGCTGACGCTTAGGTCCCGGGATGATGCTGCCGTTACTGGCCAAGCTGCCGGCCGATAGCTGCCCCAGGGTAAGTGCCGCCCCGCCACTGCGGGCCTCGCTCCGCAATCCCATCTCCCTGAAAATGAACTCCGGCAGGGCCGCAGCGGAGGCCTCGGTATTTCCTGCCAGCTGTCCCGCGATTCCGGGGCCCCTCACGGGCTGTGGCTGTTTGCCGGCCCTCGGTCTGGACTCTTCCGTCTTTTTGACTTCTCTTCACTGTTTGTTTCTGGATTTTAAAGTTTTTCCGCAGTTTGCATCAAACCGACATAAAAGGACTTGAAAATGGCAGCATGTCAACAATGAGTTCTAAAGTTTAGGTGCCTGGTGAAAATAAGTTACTTAAAAAAAGAACCTAACAGTAATAACTTATTTAAAGTCCACAATAATTGACATTTCTGCCTCCAGGATGATCGAGAACTTGGAGAGAACTTTAATTGTGGGAGCCACTGGGGTGATGAGCGGTTTGAGAGGCACTGAGTTGAAAAATGATCTTTTGTTGTAAAACCATGCTGTAAAGCACGGAGGTTATTGTCCTGTGAAATGGGTACCGTAGGACTGTATTTCAAGCCTGGTGATTTTTCTTTACCTGGTAGATGTATCTTTGGAAATTGATTAATAGTACTAAAATCTAAGTCTGTATTTCTGAGAAACTGGCATTTTCATGCACGAGGGTAGTTTTTAAGCTCTGCTGGGAAATTTTTTTAGGCACCTAAAAATGAACAAAGACAGTCAACTTAATTCTATTAGATTGTCCCCTGTGTAATGCTTATGGAGCAGTATATGTGCTTGAAAGATTGACACCTTGCCATAGTAGGCTTCCTTGTGTGCAAGCCAGCCACAAGCACCTTGTCCAAGTGGTCATGGTTTACATTTGATCTCGGACATTGAATGGCAACAAGCCATTCAACCTGAGAGATATCACTGCTGAGTCCAGTGCTATCTTCAAATATCGCCATGCCTTCAGCAGTGATTGCTGAACAACAATCATGAAAGGATACCCTAGTGAGATTTCCCCTCCCCAGCCCTAACATGGATGCTGAGGTCAATCGTTGGGTTGCTACTGTTTCCGGAGTCACAGCACCCGGAGTCACAGTGTAGATTTTGTCCCCTAAGGGGCACAACGAACATGATTTTTACAGCACGACAGCTGCAGGAAAAATGCAGGGGAACAGCACTAGCTCTTACACATGGCCGCCTTTGACCTTACAAAGGCCTTTTGACACTGTCAACCGCGAGGGTCTACGGAGCATCCTCCTCCGTTTCGGATGCCCCCAAAAGTTCGTCACCATCCTCTGTCTGCTCCACGACGACATGCAGGCTGTGGTCCTTGCCAACGGATCCATTACGGATCCAATCCACATCTGGATTGGGCTCAAACTGGGCTGCGTCATAGCCCCAACCCTCTTAATCTTCCTCGCTGCCATGTTCCACCTCACAGTCAACAAATTCCCTGCTGGAGTGGAACTAAACTAAAGAGCCAGTGGGAACCTGTTCAACCTTTGTCGTCTCCAGGCCAGGCCCAAGACCACCTCTGTCGCCGAGCTATGCGGAGGATGCCTATGTCTGCGCACATAGAGGCTGAACTCCAAGCCATAATCAACGTATTTACTGAGACCTACAGAAGCATGGGCCTTAAGCTAAATATCCGTAAGACAAAGATCCTTCACCAGCCTGTCCTCACCGCTCAGCACTGCCCACCCCCCCCTCCCCCTCCCCCAGTCATTAAGATCCACACGTGGCCCTGGACAACATGGACCATTTCCCATACCTCGGGAACCTCTTATCACAAGAGCAGACATTGACGACGAGATTCAACCCCGCCTCCAGTGCGCCAGTGCAGCCTTCGGCCACCTGAGGAAAAATGTGTTTGAAGACCAGGCCCTCAAATCTGCCACCAACCTCATGGTTTACAGGGCTGTAGTAATACCCGCCCTCCTGTATGGCTCAGAGACATGGACAGTAGACACCTCAAGTCGCTGGAGAAATACCACCAACGATGTCTCCGCAAGATCCTACAAATCCCCTGGGAGGACAGACGCACCAACGTTGGCGTCCTCGACCAGGCCAACATCCCCAGCATTGAAGCACTGACCACACTTGATCAGCTCCGCTGGGCAGACCACATTGTTCGCATGCCAGACACGAGACTCCCAAAGCAAGCGCTCTACTCAGAACTCCTTCACGGCAAACAAATCAAAGGTGGGCAGAGGAAACATTAAAAGCACACCCTCAAAACCTCCCTGATAAAATGCTACATCCCCACTGACACCTGGGAGTCCCTGGCCAAAGACCGCCCTAAGTGGAGGCAGTGCATCCGGGAGGGCGCTGAGCACCTCGAATCTCATCGCTGAGAGCATGCAGAAATCAAGCACAGGCAGTGGAAGGTGCGTGCGGCAAACCTGTCCCACCCACCTTTTCCCTCAATGACTATCTGTCCCACCTGTGACCAGGACTGTGGTTCTTGTATTGGACTGTTCAGCCACCTAAGGACTCATTTTTAGAGTGGAAGCAAGTCTTCCTCAATTCTGAGGGACTGCCTATGATGATGATGACTGTTGTTCCAGCTGAGATCATCGAACTCTGAACAAGTTCTGGAACTATATTTGTGCAAATTTTAAAAAAAAACAGCACTTGTATAGTTAATCATCCATTGCATAGTAGAATTTAGGGTGCATTCACATTACAACGGTAACATCAGTCAAAGCATAATCTAAGCTGGAACATCAGTGTGAGTGCTGCATTGTTGGCGGTACTGATGAGATGGTCAACTAAGCCCTGTCTTCATATAAATGTGAGCATAAAAGGTCCCATGGCTCTTTTATGACTTAGAGCAGGGAGTTAATTTAATCTGACCAATTTTCATCCCTCAAGGAACAACAGAAATATTTAACTGATCATTTGTCTCATTAGTGTTTGCGGGACCTTGCAACGCACAATTTGGCAGTTGCGTTTATCTATGAAACAACAATGACTACGCTTCAACAAATTGCCCTTGGGCTGTAAAATGTTTTGGACTATCTGAGGGTGTGATGGGTGCTATATGAATGCAAGCCTGTATTTCTTTTTAAAACCGTATATTTAAATGCAGCCTAAACCAAGAGTTTAGGGTCCTCAACCTCTCCCAGGAAGGAGGAAGTTTTACTCTGCATTGTTCCAGACTCAGGTTAGACTGTAACACTCCATTTCCACTATAGAAAATTAGCATCCATGTCAAGCATTGCTAAACTTGTAATGTAAATGCACTCTTAAAGTACTTCTATATTTGCAGGTTTAAAAAGTATTGCAAATTATAAAGAACATAATTTGAGCAAGCGATTGTATTAAGAACAACATTCCTCTTATTAAGCAAAAACAAGATTAGCGAACTTATTGTTTTTGTAAGTTGGTACAACCTATTCCGACTGCAAGTGTTGCAATTTTAGCACTATCTTCGATAGTTTATCATGGGTGCAATTTTCTTTTTTGACTGTTGATGGTATTTTGGAGTGGTTAAAATCCTTTTTTAGTCTCCAGATGTAAAATTAAGACAACGAGAATTTAACACACTGAAAAATTTGTTTGGATGCATTGAATGTAGAAGAGAGTTTTCACATAGCCATGTTAGATTGAATTCTCAAAACCTGATCGAAACATAGAAAATAGGTGCAGGATGTAGGCCTTCGAGCCTGCACCACCATTCAATAAGATCATGGCTGATCATTCCCTCAGCACCCCTTTCCTGCTTTCTCTCCATACCCTTTGATCCCCTTAGCTGTAAGGGCCATATCTAACTCCCTCTTGAATATATCCAATGAACTGGCATCAACAACTCTTTACGGCAGGGAATTCCACAGGTTAACAACTCTGAGTGAAGAAGTCTCTCCTCATCTCAGTCCTACATGGCCTACCCCTTATTCTTAGACTCTGTCTCCTGGTTCTGGACTTCCCATCATCGGAAACATTCTTCCCGCATCTAACCTGTCCAGTCCCGTCAGAATCTTAAGTTTCTATGAGATCCCCTCTCATCCTTCCAAACTCCAGTGTATAAAGGCCCAGTTGATCCAGTCTCTCCTCATATGTCAGTCCCGACATCCCGGGAATCAGTCTGGTGAACCTTCGCTGCACTCCCTCAATAGTAAGAACGTCCTTCCTCAGAGTAGGAGTCCAAAACTGAACACAATATTCCAGGTGAGGCCTCACTAAGGCCCTGTACAACTGCAGTAAGACCTCCCTGCTCCTATACTCAAATCCCCTAGCTATGAAAGCCAACATACCATTTGCGTTCTTCACCGCCTGCAATACCTGCATGCCAACTTTCAATGACTGATGAACCATCCCAGGTCTCGTTGCACCTCCCCCTTTCCTAATCTGCCACCATTCAGCTAATATTCTGCCTTCCTGTCTTTGCCCACAAAGTGGATAACCTCACATTTATCCACATTATACTGCATCTGCGATGCATTTGCCCACTCACCTAACCTGTCCAAGTCACCCTGCAGCCTTTTAGCGTCCTCCTCACAGCTCACACCGCCACCCAGTTTAGTGTCTTCTGCAAACTTGGAGATATTACACTCAATTCCTTCATCTAAATCATTAATGTATATTGTAAAGAGCTGGGGTCCCAGCACTGAGCCCTGCGGCACTCCACTAGTAACTGCCTGCCATTCCGAAAAGGACCCGTTTATCCCGACTCTCTGCTTCCTGTCTGCCAACCAGTTCTCTATCCACGTCAGTACATTACCCCCAATACCATGTGCTTGGATTTTGCACACCAATCTCTTGTGTGGGACCTTGTCAAAAGCCTTTTGAAAGTCCAAATACACCACATTTACTGGTTCTCCCTTGTCCACTCTACTAGTTACATCCTCAAAAAATTCCAGAAGATTCGTCAAGCATGATTTCCCTTTCATAAATCCATGCTGACTTGGACCGATCCTGTCACTGCTTTCCAAATGCGCTGCTGTTTCATCTTTAATAATTGATTCCATCATTTCCCCCGTTTTCTTTCTCCCTCCTTTTTTAAACAGTGGTGTTACATTAGCTACCCTCCAGTCCATAGGAACTGATCCAGAGTTGATAGATTGTTGGAAAATGATCACCAATGCATCCACTATTTCTATGGCCACTTCCTTAAGTACTCTGGGATGCAGACTATCAGGCCCCGGGGATTTATCATCCTTTAATCCCATCAATTTCCCTAACTTACTTTCCCGCTTTATAAGGATATCCTTCAGTTCCTCCTCCTCACTAGACCCTTGGTCCCCTAGTATTTCCGGAAGGTTATTTGTGTCTTCCTTCGTGAAAACAGAACCAAAGTATTTGTTTAACTGGTACGCCATTTCTTTGTTCCCCATTATAAATTCACCTGAATCTGACTGCAAGGGACCTATGTTTGTTTACGCTAATCTTTTTCTCTTCACATATCTATAGAAGCTTTTGCAGTCAGTTTTTATGTTCCCAGCAAGCTTCCTCTCAAACTTTATTTTCCCCCTCTAATTAAACCCTTTGTCCTCCTCTGCTGTATTACAAAATTCTCCCAGACCTCAGGTTTGCTGCTTTTTTGGGCCAATTTATACGCCTCTTCCTTCGATTTAACACTATCCTTAATTTCCCTTGTTAGCCACGGTTGAGCCACCTTCCCCATTTTATTTTTACTCCAGACAGGGATGTACAATTGTTGAAGTTCATCCATGTGATCTTTAAATGTTTGCCATTGCCTATCCACTGTCAACCCTTTAAGTATCACTTGCCAGTCTATTCTAGCCAATTCACGTTTCATACCATCAAAGTTACCTTTCCTTAAGTTCAGGATCCTAGTCTCTGAATTAACTGTGACACTCTCCATCTTAATAAAGAATTCTACCATATTATGGTCACTCTTCACCAAGGGGCCTCGCACAACAAGATTGCTAATTAGTCCTTTCTCATTACACATCACCAAGTCTAGATGGCCAGCCCTCTAGTTGGCTCCTCGACATATTGGTCGAGAAAACCATCCCTAATGCACTCCAGGAAATCCTCCTCCACCGCATTGGGCTAACCAAACTAGTAGCAATCAGTATGTAGATTAAAGTCGCCCATGATAACTGCTGTACCTTTATTGCACGCATCTCTTAATTTCTTGTTTGATGCTGTCCCCAACCTCACTACTACTGTTTGGTGGTCGGTACACAACACCCACTAGCGTTTTCTGCCCTTTGGTATTCCGTAGCTATACCCATACCGATTCCTCATCATCCAGGCTAATGTCCTTCCTTACTAGTGCATTAATTTCCTCTTTAACCAGCAGCGCCACCCCACCTCCTTTTCCTTTCTGTCTATCTTTCCTAAATGTTGAATACCCCTGGATGTTGAGTTCCCAGCCTTGGTCACACTGGAGCCATGTCTTCGTGATGCCAATTACATCATATCCGTTAACTGCTATCTGCCTTATTCCGAATGCTCCTCACATTGAGGCACAGAGCCTTCAGCCTTGTCTTTTTAACACCCTTTGCCCCTTTCGGATTTTGTTGTAATGTGGCCCTTTTTGCTTTTGGCCTTGGGTTTCTCTGCCCTCCACTTTTACTTTTACTTCTTTGTATCTTTTGCTTCTGCCCCCATTTTACTTCCTTCTGTCTCCCTGCATAGGTTCTCATCCCCCTGCCATATGATGCCATTTGAGGACTCGGCTTTTCCAAAAGGCTGCCACTCAGCCCTCCTCCCCAATTGAATAATGTTGTTGATACTGTCTTCCTTTAGTTTATATTCTGCATTCATCACTGGAGTGAGCTGGTATTGTGATTGAGGAAGAAAATCGCAAGATTACCTCTTTTAACCTTCCTCCAGTTTACATTACAATTGATGCCTTGTGTCCAAATATAATTATTTTTATCAGGTATTTGTTTTTGTTAGTTATAGTATGAATGCAGTTCATTGGTTCTCTTTCTCCCCCGCCCCCCAAAATATTTTTTTTCATCTTTCTTTGTTATAGAAATCTACAGCACGGAAGGAGGCCATTTCGGCCTATCGTGTCCGCACTGGCTGATGAAGAGCTATTCAGCCTAATCCCACTTTCCAGCTTTTGGTTTGTAACCCTGTAGGGTACGGCACTTCATGAGCACATCCCATCCAAGTACTTTTTAAATGTAGTGAGGGTTTCTGCCTCTACCACCCTTTCAGGCAGTGAGTTCCAGACCCCCACCACCCTCTGGGTGAAGACATTTCCCCCCCAAATCCTCTCAACCTTCTATCAATTACTTTAAATCTATGCCTCCTGGTTGTTGACCCCACTGCTGAGGGAAATAGATCCTCCCTATCCATTCTATCTAGGCCCCACAATTTTATACACCTCAATAAGGTCGCCCCTCCGCTTCCTCTGTTCCAAAGAAAACAAACCCAGCCTATCCAATCTTTCCTCATAGCTGAAATTCTCCAGTCCAGGCAACATCCTTGTAAATCTCCTTTGTACCCGTTCTAGTGCAATCACATCTTTCCTATAATGTGATGACCAGAACTGCATGCAATACTCTAGCTGTGGCCTAACTTGTGTTTCATATAGTTCAAACATAACCATCCTGCTCTTGTATTCTGTGCCTCGGCTAATAAAGGCAAGTATTCCTTAAACTGCCTTAGCCACCACCTCTTCCTGGCCTGCTACCTTCAGGGATCTGTGGACATGCACTCCAAGGTCCCTTTGTTCCTTTATACTTCTCGGTGTCCTACCATTTACCATTTAATGTGTATGCCCATACCTTGCTAGTCCTCTACAAATGCATTACTTCACACTTCTCTGGATTGAATTCCATTTGCCACTGTTCTGCCCACTTGACCAGTTCATTGATATATTCCTGCTGTCTACAGCTTTCTTCATTATGAACCACACAGCAGATTTTAGTATCATCTGCAAACTTCTTAATCATACCCCCTACATTCAAGTCTAAATCATTGATATATATTACAAAAAGCAATGGACCCAGTACTGAGCCCTGTGGAACGCCACTGGAAACATCCTTCCAGTCACAAAAACACCCATCAACCATTGCCCTTTCCTTATTAGTCAGGAAATTGTGTTGGGGAAATTGATGGGATTGAAGGCTGATAAATCCCCAGGACCTGATGGTCCATATCCCAGAGTACTTAAGGAAGTGGCCCTAGAAATAGTGGATGCATTGGTGATCATTTTCCAACAATCTATCGACTCTGGATCAGTTCCTATGGACTGGAGGGTAGCTAATGTAACACCACTTTTTAAAAAAGGAGGGAGAGAGAAAATAGGGAATTATAGACTGGTTAGCTTGACATCAGTCGTGGGGAAAATGTTGGAATCAATTATTAAAGATGAAATAGCAGTGCATTTAGAAAGCAGTGACAGGATCGATCCAAGTCAGCATGGATTTATGAAAGGAAATCAGGCTTGACAAATCTTCTAGAATTTTTTGAGGATATAACTAGTAGAGTGGACAAGGGAGAACCAGTGGATGTGGTGTATTTGGACTTTGACAAGGTTCCACACAAGAGATTGGTGTGCAAAATTAAAGCACATGGTATTGGGGGTAATGTATTGACGTGGATAGAGAACTGGTTGGCAGACAGGAAGCAGAGTGTCGGGATAAATGGGTCCTTTTCAGAATGGCAGGCAGTGACTCGTGGGGTGCCGCAGGGCTCAGTGCTGGGATCCCAGCTATTTAAAATATACATCAATGATTTAGATGGAGGAATTGACTGTAATATCTCCAAGTTTGCAGATAACATTCAGCTGGGTGGTGGTGTGAACTATGAGGAGGATGCTAAGAGGCTGCAGGGTGACTTGGACAGGTTAGGTGAGTGGGCAAATGCATGGCAGCTGCAGTATAATGTGAGGTTATCCACTTTGGTGGCAAAAACGTGAAGGCAGAATATTATCTGAATGGCGGCAGATTAGGAAAAGGGAAGGTGCAACGAGACCTGGGTGTCATGGCTCATCAGTCATTGAAAGTTGGCATGCAGGTACAGCAGGCGGTGAAGAAGGCAAATGGCATGTTGGCTTTCATAGCTAGGGGATTTGAGTATAGGAGCAGGGAGGTCTTACCGCAGTTGTACAGGGCCTTGGTGAGGCCTCACCTGGAATACTGTGTTCAGTTTTGGTCTCCTAATCTGAGGAAGGACATTCTTGCTATTGAGGGAATGCAGCGAAGGTTCACCAAACTGATTCTCGGGATGGCAGGACTGACATATGAGGAGAGACTGGATCGACTGGGCCTGTATTCACTGGAGTTTAGAAGGATGAGAGGGGATCTCATAGAAACATATAAAATTCTCACTGGACTGGACAGGTTAGATGCAGGAAGAATGTTCCTGATGTTGGGGAAGTCCAAAACCAGGCGTCACAAGGGGTAAGCCATTTAGGATTGAGATGAGGAGGAACTTCTTCACTTAGAGAGTTGTGAATCTGAAGAATTCTCTACCACAGAGAGTTGTTGATGCCAGTTAGTTAGATATATTCATAGATGGAGTTAGATATGGCCCTTATGGCTTAAGGGATCAAGGAATTATGGAGAGAAAGCAGGAAAGGGGTACTGAGATGAATGATCAGCCATGATCTTATTGAATGGCGGTGCAGGCTCGAATGGCCTACTCCAGCACCTATTTTCTATGTTTCTATGTTACGCATTACCCTCATCAACCCTTCGTGTTATCTCCTCAAAAAAATTCAATCAAGTTAGTCAGACACGACCTTCCTTTAACAAATCCATGCTTACTCCTTGATTAATCTGTGTCGTTCTAAATAAAGATTTATCCTGTCCCTCAGAATGTTTTCCAATAATCTTGCCACCACCGAGGTTAGGCTGACTGGCCTGTAATTACTCAGTCTATTTCTTTCTCCCTTTTTAAACAATGGTAGAAAGTTTGCAGTCCTCCGGTGCCACACCTGTAGCCAGAGACGATTGGAAAATGATGGTCAGAGCTTTGGCTATATCCTCTTTTGCTTCTCAACACCCTGGGATACTTTTCTTCTGGTCCTGGGGATTTATCCACTTTCAAAGCTGCTAAGCCCCTTAATACTTTCTCACTATGTTTATTTTATCTAATATTTCACACTCCTCCTCCCTGATTGCAATGTCTGCATCGTCCCTCTTGTGAAAACAGAAGCAAAGTATTCATTGAGAACCATACCCACGCCTTCCGCCTCCTTATCTTTATGGTCTCTAATAGAAACATAGAAAATAAGTGCAGGAGTAGGCCATTCGGCCCTTCGAGCCTGCACCACCATTCAATAAGATCGTGGCTGATCATTCACCTCAGTACCTCTTTCCTGCTTTCTCGCCATACTCCTTGATTTAGTTATCCTCTTGCTCTTAATGTATTTTATAAAACATCTTTGGGTTTTCCTTGATTTTACTTGCGCCAATTTTTTCATGCTCTCTCTTTGCTGTCCTAATTTCATTTTTCATTTCACTCCTGCACTTTCTATACTCTCACTTTAGCAAAATTGGCTTTTCCCCAATTGAGAACTTTTATTTCTGGTCTATCTTTGTTCTTTTCCATAACTACCCTAAATCTAACTGAATCAATAGCAGCAAAATGCTATCCCACTGATACCCCTACTGGCTTAAAAAAAGTTCACCCGATTGCATTTTAGGAATTCTGTACCCTCTGTACCTTTCACACTAATTTTATCCCAGTTAATATTCGGGTAGTTGAAATCCCCTGCTATTGCTGTCCTATAGTTATTTCACTTCTCAGAAATTTGCCTACATATTTGCTCTTCTATCTCACTCTCACTGTTTGAGGGTCTATAGTACACTCCCAGCAGTGTGGTCGCCCCTTTTTTGTTTTTCAATTCAATCCACATGGCTTCTAACATCATCCCATCTCACAGCTATAATTGTTTCTTTAATCAACACTGCTTTTTAAAAAAAATCCTCCTCTTTATCCCGTCTGAAAACCCTGTAACCAGGAATGTTGAGCTGTCATACCTGCCCTTCTTTCAGCCATGTCTCAGTAATAACTATAATATCATACTCCAAAGTGTCTATCTGTGCTCTCAGCTAATCTGCCTTATTCCTTATACTCCTTACATTGAAGTATATACCATTTAGCACTGGGAAACTTCTATTTTCTAGCCCTTGTTTCCTCTGTCTTCCAAATTCACTTTCGACTTTTCTGCTTTCCAATTTCAACTTTGTTTTTCTCCCTTCTGAATCTATTCTCTGGTCCCTACCCCCGCCAAGCTGGTTTTATCCCCCCCCCCCCCCCCCCCCCCCCCCCCCCGGAGCGAGAATATTGGTCCCGGCTCTGTTGAGGTGCAACCCTTCCGGCTTGTACAGGTCCCACCTCCCCCAGAAATGGTCCCAATGCCTCAGGATTCTAAAGCCCTCCTTCCTGCACCATCTCTACAGCCATGCATTCATCTGCTCTATCCTCCTATTTCTGTACTCACTAACACATGACACTGGAAATGATCTGGAAATTACTACCTTTTGAGGTCCTGCTTTTTAATCTCTCCTAGCTTCCTAAAATCTTCCTGGAAGACTACATCCCTCTTTCTACCTATGTCATTGCTACTGATATGGACTATGATCTCTGGTTGTTCATCCTCTTTCCCCCCCCCCCCCCCCCCCCAGAATGCCCTGCAGCCACTCGGTGACATCCTTAACCCTGGCACCAGGGAGGCAACATACCATCCTGGAGTCACATCTGTGGCCGCAGAAATGCCTGTCAACTATCGAATCCCCTACCACTATAGCTCTTCCATTCTTCTTTCCCGCACCCCACCCCCCACCCCCCCCTCCGCCCCGGCGCAGCTGAGCCACCTGTATTGCTGTGGACATAGCTCTGACTGTATTTCCCAGAGGAAGCATCGCTCCCACCAGCACTCAGAACAGAATACTGGTTGGAGAGCGAGATGCACTGGGGGACTCCTGCACTACCTGCCTGGTCCTCCTATCTGGCGGTCACCCATTTCCTCTCTGTGTACACTCTTAAGCTGCGGGATGACCACTTCTAGAAACAAACTATCCATGAAGTTCTCAACCTCGCTGATGCACCGCAGTGACTCCAGCTGCCACTCAAGCTCCGAAACCAGTTGCTGAGCTGGCTGATTAAAAATTTCACTGCATATACATGTCTGACAAACTTTAACCAAATTGTTCTGATGCCTTTTCTTCAGAATGTTGGGTGTTTTAAAATGCCTCGCAGCGAATTATAACATCGTGTCGTGTCACATTCCATCCACGCTTCGAACATCTTTGTTGCTTCTGCTCCAAGCTCAGTCAGCAGTGTGTACACTAATCTGACTAATTGGAGCAGTTGCCATGGATTTGTGAAGGGCAAGTCCAGCTCTACTAAATTTTCTAAGGAAATTGTTGTATAGATCCATTCAGCAGTGGGTGTTGAATACATGGACTTTCAGAAAGCATTTGACAAGGTGCCACGTAAGAGGCTTGTTGCAAAAAAATTATACTGAAGAGAAATGTAGCTGCAAGAATAGAGAGGGGGCTAGGTCAGAGAAAACAGAGAGTAGGGGTGATTGCATGCTTTTTCAGATTGGTGTTCTCCAGGAATATGTGTTGGTTCCTGAAATAAAAACAGAAAATGCTGGAAATCTCAGCGGGTCAGGCAGCATCTGTGGAGAGGAACAGAGTTAACGTTTCAGGTCAATGACCCTTCGTTAGAACTGGCGAATGTTCGAAATGAACAGATTCTTAAGGAGCACTGAAAGGGGGAGGGGAGGAAAGAACAAAAGGGGAAGGTCTGTGATAGGGTGGAAGAGAGGGGAGATTTGAGAGACTAAAGGGATGATGGGCTGACTTGAGATGGTAATGGCAGAAGTTGGAAAAATATCTAGATGGGGTGTGAATGATGGAATAATTACCAGCTTCCATGGGAAACAGAGAAAAAATACATAAGATTGGGGGGGGGGTTTTAAAAAAAAAAAAAGAGGAAAGGGAGCATAATATGGGCAGAGGTTATGGTCTGAAATTGTTGAACTCTGTTGAGTCCAGAAGGCTGTAAAGCTGTAAAGTGCCTAAACGTTGAGCTTCATTGGAACAGTGTAGGAGGCCGAGGATGGAGATATCGGAGTGGAGGTGGAGAATTAAAGTGACAGGCGACAAGCTTGGGGTCACGCTTACTGACTGAACGGAGGTGTTCCGCAAAGTAGTCAGCCAATCTATGTTTGGTCTCCCCAATGTAGAGGAGACCACATCATGAGCAGCGAATACAGTATACTAAATTAAAAGTAGTACAAGTAAATCGTTGTTTCATCTCAAAGAAGTAATTTGGGGCCCTGGACATTGGGAAGGGAGGAGGTAAAATGGCAGATGTTACATCTCCTGTGCTTGCACGGAAAGGTGCCATGGGAAGGGGATGTGATGCTGGGGGTGACTGCGGAATATATTGGTGTCGCGGAGGGAGCGTTCCCTTCGGAATGCTGGGAAGGGAACGATGTGATTGGTGATGAGATCACGCTGGAGGTGGCAGAAATGGCGGAGGACGATCCGTTGAACGTGGAGGCTGGTGGGGTGAAAGGTGAGGACCAGGGGAACCCTATCGTGGTTCTGAGAGGGAGGGGAAGGGGTGAGAGCAAAGGTGCTGGAAATAGAATGGACACGGTCGAGGGTCATGTTAACCACGGCGGAGGGGAATTCTCGGTTGAGGAAAAAAGAAGACATGTCAGAAGCACTATTGTGGAAGGTGGCGTCGTCTGAGCCGAGGCGACGGAGAAACTGGGAGAATGGAATGGAGTCCTTGCAGGATGCGGGTCGGAGGAAGTGTAGCTGTGGGAGTCAGTGGGCTTATTGTGAATGTTTGTCTCCATTTCTGGGGATAGACTATTAACAAAGAAGTTGAGGAAGGGAAGAGTCGGAGATGGACCTTGGGAAGGATGAAAGTGAATGAAATTTTCTAGCTCCGGGCGAGAGCAGGAAACAGCACCAATGTAGTCATCAATGTACTGGAAAAAGAGGTGAGAGAGTGAACCCGAGTAGGACTGGAACAAAGAATGTTCCACATATAGAAACCTAGAAAATAGGTGCAGGAGTAGGCCATTCGGCCCTTCGAGCCTGCACTGCCATTCAATAAGATCATGGCTGATCATTCCCTCAGTACCCCTTTCCTGCTTTCTCTCCATACCCCTTGATCCCTTTAGCCATAAAGGCCATATCCAACTCCCTTCTTGAATATATCCAATCAACTGGCATCAACAACTCTGCGGTAGGGAATTCCACAGATTAACAATTGAGTGAAAAAGTTTCTCCTCATCTCAGGATAAGGGGTAGGCCATTTAGGACTAAGACTGTGTGTCCCCTGGTTCTGGACTTTCCCAACATCGGGAACATTCTTCCCGCATCTAAACTGTCCAGTCCCATCAGAATCTTATGTTTCTATGAGATCCCCTCTCATCCTTCTACACTCCAGTGTATAAAGGTCCAGTTTCTCCTCCTATGTCAGTCCAGCCATCCCGGGAATCAGTCTGGTGAATCTTCGCTGCACTCCCTCAATAGCAAGAATGTCCTTCCTCAGATTAGGAGACCAAAACTGAACACACTATTCCAGGTGAGGCCTCACCAAGGCCCTGTACAACTGCAGTAAGACCTCCCTGCCCCTATACTCAAATCCCCTAGCTATGAAGGCCAACATACCATTTGCCGCCTTCACCGCCTGCTGTACCTGCATGGCAACTTTCAATGACTGATGTACCATGACACCCAGGTCTCGTTACACCTTCCCTTTTCCTAATCTGCCGCCATTCAGATAATATTCTGCGTTCGTGTTTTTGCCGCCAAAGTGGATAACCTCACATTTATCCACATTATACTGCATATATTCCACGAAAAGGCAGGCACAGCTAGGACCCATGCGGGTTCCCATAGCAACATCTTTAATTTGGAGGAAGTGAGTGAAGTTAAAGGAGAATGTGTTCAATAGGAGAACATGTTCAATGTGAGAACAAGTTCAGCCAGGCGAAGAAGGGTGGTGGTGGATGGGGACTGGTTGGGCCTCTGCTCAAGGAAGAAGCAGAGTGCCGTCAGGCCATCCTGGTGGGGGATGGAAGTGTAGAGGGATGTCCTGTGTTGGTATCTCCTTGTTTTCCATTTTATAAAGATTTTTACGTAGGCACATGAGGAATGATATTGCAGTTCAATGCCAAATCACAGAGCATGGCAAACTGAGAATAAATGCAGGAGGACATAGACAGGTTAGTTGCAGTCTGTAAGATTAGGTTTCAAATGAAATTCATTACAGATAAATGTCAAGTTTTATATTTGCGGGGAGGCGGGGAAATATCTGATAGTAAGTATAAATTCAATGGTAAGATTCTTAAATGAGTAGAGGAATATAGATTTAAGTGGTAGAGATATAAAAGATGCAAGTAGAAAAGGCCATGAGTGTAGGAGTGGACTATTCAACCCTCGACTATTTGGCCATTTGCTTAGATCATGACTTGATCTGTATCTCAACTCCAGTTATCTGCCTTTGTTCCCTTGATACTATTGCCCAATAATAATCTATCGATCTCAGTCTTGAAAATTATAATTGGCCCAACATCCACAATCTTTTGGGGAGTGAGTTCCAGATTTTCACTATCCTTTGTGTGAAGAAGTGCTTCCTGATTTCACTGTTAAATGACCGAGCTCCAATTTTAAGCTTGTGTTCTCTTGTTCTGGTTTTCCCCCATTAGAGGGAATAGATTCTCTGTATTTATCCAGTCAAATTTCTTTTGAATTAAATATCACTTTTAAACACTTGATAGATCACCCCATAACTTTATAAACTCAAGGGAATGTGAACACATTGATTTCTGGATTTTGTACATAAAGCAAGGAAGCAATGTTGAATCTACAGATTTGAATTAGGTTAGGCTACAATTGGAGCATTGTGTGCAGTTCTGTGCATCTTAATGGGATAGTACAGCCATGGAAAGGGGTTCAGTGAAGTATGACTGAAATTAATCTGAGAATTAAGTGTGTTATGAAGAATGGCTTGAAAAATTATGGTTTTCTCATTGGAGAGGTTAATAGAGGTTCTGAACATTATGAAAGATGTTACAGGGTAAAGATTGAAAGATTTTTCAGCCAGTTGGCAAAAAGATAACAAGGAGACATAGACAGGGTATCCGTAGAAGAACAAAGAGTGTTAGATATTTTTTCTCACGGTCTGGAAATGCTTCACCACAAATGCCTTTTGAAGCAGGTAGTATAATGCAATTTAAAATGGAATTACATAGACATTGTATTGTGTGCTTTTTGTGTTTAAAGCTTTCCATTTCCTTTTTCTGCAGTTCATTCACAGAGTAATTGATGGTATTTGTGGACGTGCACTCCCTCGATTTCGGGATTATGGAAATGTTTGGAATCTTGTGGAATGGTTGGAGCTCCTAGAGGAAGCCTCAGCATTTGTAAAACATGCCAGTGGCAAGCATTTGTCAGATGAAGAGGTTGGTCTTAGAACTTAATGAACATGTACACACCCAAAGCCATTTCTGCTTAATTCACCATTGATCCGAAACTTAACTGGATCAGCCACTTAAATACTGTGGCAACAAGAGCAGATCAAAGGCTGGGTATTCTGTGGCAAGTGTCTTGCCTCCTGACTCCCCAAAGCTTTTCCACCATCTACAAGGAACAAGTTAGGAGAGTGATGGAATCTACTTGCCTGGATGAGTGCAGCTTCAACAACACTCAAACTCGACTCCATCCAAGACAAAGCAGTCCACTTGATTGGCACCCCCTTCCACCATGTTAAGCATTCATTCCCTCCACTGCCAGTGCACCATGGCTGCAGTGTGTACCATCTACAAGATGCATTGCAGCAACTCGCCAAGGCGGCAGCAGCTCCCAAAACTGTGACCTCTACCACGGAGAAGGACAAGGGCAGCATCACCTATAATTTCCCCTCCCAAGTTGCACATTATCCTAACTTGGAAATATATCGCTATTCCTTCATGGTTCAAAATCCTGGAACTCTCTCCCAAACAGCACTATAGGTTTTGCATAGGATTACCTAGCATATGTGGCACAGAAACAGGCCATTCGACCTAACCAATCCATGCCGGCATTTATGCTCCACTCAGCCTGTCTTTCCTCATCGAAATCTATCCATGTAACCCTCTATTTCCTTCTCCCTCATATGCTTGTCTAGCCTCCCCTTAAATGCATCTGTACTATTTGCTTTAACCATTCCCTGTAGTAGCGAGTTCCACATTCTGGCCACTCTTTGGGTAAAGAAGTTTCTTCTGAATTCCCTATTGGAATTTTTGGTGACTAATATTGATGGCCTCGAGTCATGCTCTTCCCCACAAGTGGAAACATTCTCTCTCTATCCGCTCTATCAGAACCTTGCGTAATTTTAAAGACCTCTATTTGGTTACCCTTCGGCCTTTTTTCAAGAGAAAAGGAGAGGATATATTAAACAAAATAATCAAACTCAGAGGATAAAACCCCATGCCCTGATACACCCTCGCATTTCTGGTATCATCCTTGTAAATCTTCTTTGCACCCACTCCAGTGCCTCTCAAACCTTGATAAATTACATCTATGGCATTACCATTGTCGACTCTCCATTATCTCTTCAAAAAATTTAAAGAGGTTGGTCAAGCAAGACTTTCTCTTTTGAAATCCATGCTGACTATTCGTTATTATATTTTTGGTTTCTAGAAGTTCTTCTATTTTCTCCTTTTAATAGGGATTCCATTATTTTTCCGACCACCGATGTTAACCTGACTGGTCTATACTTCCCTGGGCATGTTCTATTCCCCTTCCTGTTACATTCCCCATCTATTTTATTTTATGTTCCTTGATAATTTAATTTCATAGTTTCTCTCTGCCTTTCTAATTTTTTTTGACTTCTCTCCTAATCTTTTCATATTCTCCCTTATCATATACTCCCCTGATGTCTATTTACTTAATGTATGGCTCTTTCCTTACCCTCAATTGTTCCCTTATAGCTTTATATATCCATGGAGTCTCATTAGTGTTTAGTTTGTTCTTTCCTTTTAGTAGAATAATATTGTTCCTGCACTCTGAACACCATTTTAAATGTTTCCCATTGCAGCTGTACATCATTTTTTGCCAATATTGTTGCCCGTTTTATTATCCCAAATTCTATTCTCAGCCCTACAAAATCAGCTTTTCTCCAATCTATTACTCTAGTTTTCGTCATACTTATGTCCTGCTTAATTATCATCTTAAAGCGTATTATATTATGGTCACTATTGCCTAGATGCTCCCCAACTTTTATTCTCTTATCTGCTCTGGTTCATTCCCCGTTACTAGATCCAATGGTGAATCCTCCCCTGTTGGTCTTTTTATATATTGATTTAGAAAGGAGTCCTGTACACATTGTAGGAACTCCATTCCCTTATCCCCTTTATACTACTTCTGTCCAATTCCTAGCAGGGTAGTTAAAATCCCCCGTGATTATTATTCTATAGTTTTTGCTCAATTTGTCTGCATATTTCTTCCTCCACCTTGGGTGGTCTGTAGACTACACCTATTAGTGTGATTGATCCTTAATTATCTTTTATCTCTATACATATGGATTCTATTTTGGTCTTGCTGATAGCTGCATCACTTTTTTCTACTGACTTTGTTATCCCTAATAAGTACAGCTACTCCACCTCCCCTTTTTTCCTCTCTCTATCTATTCTAAATATGTTATACCCTGCAATGTTTAATTCCCAGTCCTGATTTTTCTTTAGCCGTATCTCAGTAACCCCGACTATGTCTGGTTCCTCGCAACACAATTGCTTTCAGCTCCCCTGCTTTATTATGGACACTGCACATTGCTGTACAGACAGTTTAACTCATGTTTAACAGGATTTCGTCTCACTTTATGTTTAACCATCTTTTTAGACTCCTGTTCTATAACTATTGATTCCCTTGCCATCAATGTCCTCCCTTACTTTATTCTTTTCTATGCTCTCTTTTCCTGTTTTGTTTATATTTAGACTGGTTACGTTTCTTGTAGATCCCTCCCCCAGTCTTACTAGTTTAAAGCCTTTTTTACCTCCCTATTTACCCTTTCCGCTAGGACACTGGTCCCATCCTGGTTCAGGTGAAGCCTGTCCCATCGGTACAGCTCCTTCCTGTACCTTCACTATGTGGACTGCAGCGGTTTAAGAAGCTGGCTTACCACCATCTTTTCAAGGGAAGTTAGGGATGGGCAATAAATGCTGGCCTTGCTTGTGACGGCCACATCCCAGGAACAAATTTATTTAAAAAATGTTGTTTAAGGTGATGGTCTTTTTTTTTACAAAAGAATAGTTTTTGGAATCCTCACAACAGACCAGGGATCAAACTTGCGAACTAATTTATATGGCTTTGTACCAAACCATGTGATGTATTTAGTACTTTTAGGCAATCTTCCTAGTATCTCCTACACATTGTTGTTTTTGTATCTAATTCATCCCAATTTGGCCAATAAACTAATCTTGAATTTCCCCCAAATTAATAACTCTTCTACCTTTTGAATTAAAAAATATATTTAAGTTCAGTATGCCCTTTACAGCTTCAAGTATACAGTCTCATAAGTGTAAACTGAGCAAAAATAAATGTGTTAAAATTCTGATTGTTATATGCATATGTTAGCTTCCTCACTGGAGGTATCTGTTGTAATCATAATCCCCTACTACAGGTATTTCCAAATACCCCTTACTATTTTCTTCATGTTTAATGAATTCCATCTTAAATGTCTGACTTTGCTTCAATTGCTACTTGCAATAAACCACTTCAGATACTATCTTTGCATTAAAAACTAGTTTTCAACTTCCTCTTTATGCTTTTGGTAATGCTCTCTTGTCCCCTTGTTCAGATTCACAGTGGAAATAATGTTTTGCTGCTTTCCTCTCTGAAGCCCTTTGGTTTATTTCACGACTTCTTTTAACCCTCCCACCCCCTTCCCAACTTACCATAAACGTTCTTTGCAGTGAAATAGAGCTGTAGTTTAAATAATTATGATAATTTAATCACTAGTATTATTGTGAATCTCAGCTGTTACTGGTTGTTTCTGTGAACTAAAATGCAAGTGAAAACTTGTAATTTTGAATGTTTGTCGATTAGTATCAAGGTTTTCAGTAAAGTGGTGATATTTACCTATGCAAATGAGATGTGAATAATTGTGTATGTAACAGAAAATTCATATTTAGTGCACCTTATGGGCTATCGTCATCCCTTTCAGCAAAACATACGAACAGGAGTAGGCCATTTAGCTCGAGCCTGTTCTGCCATTCAATGCAGTTATGGCTGATCTGCGACCTAACTCCATATCTCGCCGTTAGTCTATATCCCTTAGATTTTTGTTAACCAAAGATATTATCAATCTCACATTTAAAAGAAATAAATGATCTAGCATCAATTGCTGTTTCTTAAATAGTGGAGTGACGTGCAATTTTGCAATCTAAAGGGACGATTCCTTAATCGAGAGAATTTTGGAAGATTATATATATGGCATCTGCAACGTGCTCACCGACTTCCTTTTAAAACCCAGGCCTGGGAATTTGTAACTTTTTTTGGAACCATTTTATATCACTCTTTGAGGTCAAGTTTCGCGCCTAGAAGGGTGCAGCCCCGCGAGCCACGCCTGATTTCCGCGCTCAAAACCGCACCTAAAATTGACCTCATTATTCTCACCGCTGCTGGAACGTTCCAGGCCCTTGGCGCAGCGCAGCACAAGCTGTGGGGGGCGGAGCCAGGTTCCAGCGCTGAAAACAGTGCCTGGACTTCTGCACATGTGCGCTAGAGTGTGCACGCAAGTGCAGGAGCTCCAGGCCACCGAGGCTATGTAGGAGGGGCCCGAAGCATGCCGACCCTAGCCCTGGCCAAATGGGCTCACTGGGCCGGTGAAGTTCAGACTCGGACCTCTCCTCAGCTCCTGCTCCAACCGCCCGCCCCCCCCCCCCCGGCCCAGCCGTTCAGATCTGCTGTCTGCCGCTCCATCTCCAGCACTTCCCCGGGCCACACACTCCTCTCCCCCTCCCTTCTGCCCCTCTTTCCTCTCCCCCTCCCTTCTGCCCCTCTTTGCCCGCCCTCCCCTCTTCCATCCCCCTCTTCCCCCTCCCCTCTTCTCTCCCCCTCTTCCCCCTCCCCTCTTCTCTCCCCCTCTTCCCCCTCCCCTCTTCTCTCCCCCTCTTCCCCCTCCTTCTCTCCCCCTCTTCCCCTCCCCTCTTCTCTCCCCCTCTTCCCCCTCCCCTCTTCTCTCCCCCTCTTCCCCCTCCCCTCTTCTCTCCCCCTCTTCCCCTCCCCTCTTCTCTCCCCTCTTCCCCCTCCCCTCTTCTCTCCCCCTCTTCCCCCTCCCCTCTTCTCTCCCCCTCTTCCCCCTCCCTCTTCTCTCCCCCTCTTCCCCCTCCCCTCTTCTCTCCCCTCTTCCCCCTCCCTCTTCTCTCCCCTCTTCCCCCTCCCCTCTTCTCTCCCCCTCTTCCCCCTCCCCTCTTCTCTCCCCTCTTCCCCTCCCCTCTTCTCTCCCCCTCTTCCCCCTCCCCTCTTCTCTCCCCTCTTCCCCTCCCCTCTTCTCTCCCCCCTCTTCCCCCTCCCTCTTCTCTCCCCCTCTTCCCCCTCCCCTCTTCTCTCCCCTCTTCCCCTCCCCTCTTCTCTCCCCCTCTTCCCCTCCCCTCTTCTCTCCCCCTCTTCCCCCTCCCCTCTTCTCTCCCCCTCTTCCCCTCCCCTCTTCTCTCCCCCTCTTCCCCCTCCCCTCTTCTCTCCCCCTCTTCCCCTCCCCTCTTCTCTCCCCCTCTTCCCCCTCCCTCTTCTCTCCCCCTCTTCCCCCTCCCCCTCTTCTCTCCCCCTCTTCCCCCTCCCCTCTTCTCTGCCCCTCTCCCCTCCTCTTCCCCTCCCCTCTTCTCTGCCCCTCTTCCCCTCCCCTCTTCTCTGCCCCTCTTCCCCTCTCCCTCCCCTCTTCTCTCCCCTCTTCCCCTCCCCTCTTCTCTGCCCCTCTTCCCCCTCCCCTCTTCTCTGCCCCTCTTCCCCCTCCCCTCTTCTCTGCCCCTCTTCCCCCTCCCCTCTTCTCTGCCCCTCTTCCCCTCCCCTCTTCTCTGCCCCTCTTCCCCCTCCCCTCTTCTCTGCCCCTCTTCCCCCTTCCCTCTCTTCTCTGCCTATGCTCTCTCT